>NC_063338.1:96890260-96896006 GCF_021869965.1 Rhincodon typus
TCAGTGTGTGTGGGAGTGTACCCCAGTGAGAGTCAGTGTGTGTGGGACCGTACGCCAGTGAGAGTCAGTGTTTGTGGGACCGTACCCCAGTGAGAGTCAGTGAGTGTGGGACTGTACCCCAGTGAGAGTCAGTGAGTGTGGGACTATACCCCAGTTAGATTTCCATGAACAGGCATGTACCTACAACCATTATAAGTCAGTTCGATCTGCCTCCTTACCATTTGCCCAACGGCCAGGCTGTGTCCAAGTTGACACCCTCCAAATCCAGATCGAAGTTTATTTCATTCAGGGAGTATAACTTGTCCACGATGTCAGAGCGGAGCCTGTCTGACAGGAATGGGCTCCGCGCATAATACCAGTCACTGTAAGGGAGCAATCAACGCAGTGTGTGTCAAAGAAATGATGTGATGGGTCAAGACAGTTTGTGGAAGACAATGCAGCTAGCCTGTCAGAGGGCTCCTCACACATTAGAATCTCATTCATCTGAGACAGCCTGTCTGGAAATCTTCACCAGACAGTTATAATGCAAAGTACAGTGCCCAGAGCATATTGAGGCCAATCCCAGCTCCCACACCATAAACTCCTACAGTGTTGAAGGACGCCATTCAGCCCAGTGTGGCTGTGCTAACGTTTTGAAAGAACTGTCCAATTATTGAATTACTTTTCATGATGTGTAGGTGCTTCTGTCATTATTGTCCATCCTTAATTTCTCTGGAGAAAGTGGTGATGAACTGTCTTTATGCACAGTCACCAGGGTGCGGGGATTGTGACTGTCAGGGAGTTTCAGGATTTTAACCCAGAGAGTGGAGATATATTTTCAAGTCAGTAGAGTGAGTGGCTTGGAGGGGAACTTGCAGGGGGTGGTGTTCCCATGTATCTGCTGCCCTTGTCCTTCTAGCTGGAAGTGGTCCTGGGTTTGGAAGGTGCTGTCTAAGGAGCCTTGGTGAGTTACTGCAGTGCATCTTGTAAATGGTACACGCTGCTGCTACTGAGTCAGTACCTTCAGGAAGTGAGAATTGAAGCTTTCGGGTCGGGTGCCAACAAGCCAAATATTTTATCCTGGATGGTGTGAAGCTTCTTGCGCTCATCCAGGTAAGTGGAGAGAATTCCATCACACTCTCAGTCAGTTTATCGCAGATCCTGACCACTCACTGTCGTGATTGCTTCTTTTGCCAATTACCTAAAGCTGTACCCTCTGGTCATCAAACCTTTCATCCTTTATGCTGCTGATTTTTATTTTCATGCATTTATCTGTTTCCCTTTTGAAAGTTCCTGTTGAATCTGCTTCACCACCCTTTCAGGCAGTGCATTCCAGATCACAGCAACTCACTGGGGGGAGGCAATGGCCTCGTGGTTTTATCGCTGGACTGTTAATCCAGAGACCCAGATAATGTTCTGGGGACCCGGGTTTAAATCCCACCACGGCAGATGGTGGAATTTGCATTCAATAAAATATCTGGAATTGAGAATCTATTGATGACCATGAATCTATTGTCGATTGTCAAAAAACCCATCTGGGTCACAAATGTCCTTTAGGGAAGGAAACTGCCATCCTTACCTGGTCTGGTCTACATGTGACTCCAGAACCTCAGCAACATGGCTGACTCTGAACTGCCCTCTGGGTAATTAGGGATGGACAATAAATGCTGCCTAGCCAGTGATGCCCTCATCCCATTAATAACAAAAAAATGCTTCTCATCCACATCAGACTTTTCTACTGTTTCTCTTAAATTGGTTTTTCCCTCTGGTTCCTGACCATCTTGCTACAGGTTCTATTGATTTGGTCAAAGTTTGACTTTCATATTGATGAGGATCACATCGGCAACGCACAGTGATGTAACAATCAGGTCAGAGGCTCGTCATTCGGTAGAGGGACCTGGAATGGAGACCCTCCTGGGACAGACCCAGTGTGTCTATCTCTCGCTGTAACCAGAGAATGCCTTCATAAAGGACCAGGGACTCATAACAGTGAACTAACTAGTCTGAGAATGGACCCCCATCTATATGACAAAACATGGTGTCAACAGAAAAGCAATGAAGAATGACCATGGCATTGTGGTATAGGAAGCTATTCAAGTGGGAGGGGGAACAAGGGAGGTAGTAATTTTAGGTCATATTATTGTCAGGGGCCTATATCTGCAGCAAACAGCAAGGGTCCAGGCTACTGCATTGCCTGCCCAGTACCAGGGTTTGGGATGTTTGCCCTTATCAGCAGATAACCAAATCCGGGTTAGACTTGAGAGAATGGAGTACCCAAAATTCCAACGGGGTCAGGTTAGCATGAGTAAGGCAAGCAGACAAATTAAGGTAGCTGAGGTCACATCAACAGCTCTCAAAGAAGACATCAAATGCAGGTACGAGTTTCCAAGTTGGGGGAGAGTATAGGAGACAGGTGAAAGTGACTGTGGAGTGGGTAGAGGACTCTTGTCCAAAGAAGTGGGCATGGAGGTGAAAGCGACAGAAGAAGAGATCAACATCATGTTGTGCCCAAAATTCATTAAGGTGTGGATATCTGAATACAAAGATCACAGGTATCACTGAGACACACGAAGTTCCTGGGACAGTCGTTCTTGCAGTCTCCTGAGATTCACACTCAATGCCCTGTACTTCCACATGCACACCCATTGACCTCTCTGGCCATCAGCACTACCTCACATTGGCTCAAAACTGTACCGGTCTCTAGTTCCATTTCACTCTTCATCTTATTTGAAACCTTCACAAGGAACTTTTTCTCTTCCTTTCAGGTGTTAAGGAACAAATGTTCCAACAACCACCAGGTACCACTGTTCCCAGACCCCTCCTTCCAACTCCAATCCTTCTAATCTCACCACTTGTCATGGATTCACTGTGCCCTCTGACCTTCCACTATGTGATTGCTCTGTGAGACTCAAAAAACAAGAAAGCTTTGAACGTCTCAATATCATTCAGAAGCAGGAATGTCCTCTTTTACAAAAGGCATGCTGAGATTGACTTGAAATTACTGATTCATAACACATGAATGAATTTTGAATATGAGTCCTTTGTGCTGGCCTCGGGATTGGGGAAAATTAAAGAAGAAATTTCACACTGTCCCACGAGATGACACAGCAAGGGTTGTCTCCCTGGACATTGTGACAGGAAGAAGGCATACAGGTATGGTTTCAGTCCCAAGGGCTCCACAAGAATCTGTGTAGATTTAACTCCGTTAGATAAAGCAATGGAACACAAGATTCACCCAGTGGCCTGAGATTGAAAATCTAGCAGCATGGGCCAGGAACACTGCATTTACTGAACTGGGTGCTAACAATAGATTCTGGCAACAACCATGGATGAAGACTCTAGGCTTCTGATGGTATTTATAATATCTATCTGAAGCTATTCTTTAAACAGATTGCCTTTGGGAAACTCCAAATCTTTCAAAGAATGATATCCAACAGATTAGAAGACATTGACGGTGTAAATGCTACCTGGATGATGACTGACACATTGATTCAAAACGGAACATGACCAAAAGGGTCAGAGGGTTCCCAACAGTACACAGGCTTAATGCTTAATGAGAAATGAGATTTCATCAAACCAATGATTCTTGAATGTATCATTCAAGACACTGGAATCATTGCTGACCTGGAAAAGAAATGCTTTAAGAGAATTTTCCATCACCCACAAAGATCACAGAAACTCAAAGATTCCTTGGTACAGTGATCCTTCCGTGATCCTTTCTCAGAACTCAGAACTTTAACTTTGATTTCTCTCACAGATGCTGCCAGATCTGCTCTGCTTTTCCCAGCAATTTCTGTTTAAGTTCTTGAGACAGTTTTTGAGGGCAGGGTTGGCAATGTTGCTTGCCTTGCAGCAGCTGGACAATTCCTATTCTCATGATAAATTGTAACAAGGCACGATCCACCCTTATCCCAACAGCAGATGAATTGCCCACAGGAGCATGGGAGACCTAGCTCAGTGCAGAAAAACAGCAAGTGTAGACCATTCTACTGTCTATAGCACTTAACACAGACACAGCAGTGCAGCCCAGAATGGAAAATGGAGCATTGGCAGTAATTTGGGCACAGATTCATAGAATTTCACAGCACAGAAGGAGGCCATTCAACCAATTGTGACTGTACTGGGTCCCGAAAGAGCTGCCCAGTTAGTCTCACTCTCCAGCTCTACCTCCATATCCCTCTAACTTAAATCACTTTCAAATATGTACCCAGAAAACAAGGTGTAGAGCTGGACGAACACAGCAGGCCAAGCAGCATCAGAGGAGCAGGAAGGCTGACGTTTCGGGTCTGGACCCTTTCCCGAAATGTCAGTCTTCCTGCTCCTCTGATGCTGCTTGGCCTGCTGTGTTCATCCAGCTCTACACCTTGTTATCTCAGATTTTCCAGCATCGGCAGTTCCCACTATCTCCAAATATATACCCAGCTCCCTTTTGAAATCTCCTGTGGAATTTGCCTCCAACAATCTCACAGGCAGTGCGTTGCAAATCCGAACAGCTCTCCAAATAACAGAATTTCTCCTTGTCTCACTCCTAGCTCTCTTGCTGACAGTTGTGAAATTGTGACCTTAGTTACTGACATAACAACTAGTGGTAACAGAATATCCTTCTTACCCTGTCAATACTGTTCATAATTTTGACCTCAATAAGGTCACCTCTTAATCTTCTCTGCTCATAGGAGAATAAGGCCAATTTCTCTAATCTTTCGAATGTGAAAAATGCCCAGATTGTCATGGTATTATGTGTCAAAATTTAAACTGACCCTAAACCATTGGTCATTCTTCTGAACATGCACAAAATTGTCAAGATGCCGCTCAGAATCCAACTGGGATTAAATTTAAAATTAAGGCTCACGAGGAATGATTCCATGAACAAGTATATACAGGGGTGGCACCATATGACCGCAGGCACACTGTTTATGATGCCATCAAAGAGAACGAAACAGGACAACTTAGACCTCATTGAGAATGTTGAGGCACTCATATCCTTAATGTCTCATAGAGTCATAGAGATATACAGCATGGAAACAGACCCTTTGGTCCAACTCGTCCATGCTAACCAGATATCCCAGATAAATCCCATTTGCCAGCATTTGGGCAATATCCCTCTACACCCTTCTTATTCATATACCCATCCAGATGCCCTTTAAATGTTGTAATTGTACCAGCCTCTACCACTCCTTCTGGCAGCTCATTCCATTCACGCACCACCCTCTGCGTGAAAAAGTTGCCCCTTAGGTCCCTCTAGTTTTGGACTCACTGTCCTGGGGAAAAGACCTTGTCTATTTACCCTATCCATGCCCCTCATGATTTCATAAACCTCTATAACGTCACCCCTGAGCTTCTGATGCTCCAGGGAAAATAGCCCCAGCCTATTCAGCCTCTCCCTGTAACTCAAACTCTCCAACCCTGGTAACATCCTTGTAAATCTTTTCTGAACACTTTCAAGTTTCACAACATTTTTCCTGTAGGAGGGAGACCAGAATTGAATGCAGTATTCCAAAAGTGGCTGGACCAATGTCCTGTACAGGCACAACATGATGTCCCAACTCCTATACTCAATGCAGTAACCAATAAAGGCAAATATACCAAATGCCTTTTTCACTAGGTAGACAAACAGGAGGCTAGAAGAACACAGCAAGCCAGGCCTTCCTGAAGAAGGGTTATACCCTAAACAACAAGGTGCAGGGCTGGATGAATACAGCAGGCCAAGCAGCATCATAGGAGCAGAGAGGCTGACGTTTCGGGCCTAGACCCTTCTGATGAAGGGTCT
>NC_063338.1:96896406-96903728 GCF_021869965.1 Rhincodon typus
AAATGTTGACTGCTCCTTTCCTCCAGATGCTGCCTGGCTTGCTGTGTTCTTCCAGCCTCCTGTTTGTCTTTCTTGGATTCCAGCATCTGCAGTATTTTTGTCTCTAACCTTCTTCACTACCTCCCCCCCCTTCAAGAAGCTATGAACCTGTACCAGCAGGTCACTTTGTGCAGCAACCCTCCCTAGGACCTTACCATTAAGTGTATAAATCCTTCCCTGATTTGCCAAAACGCAACACTTCACATTTATCAAAATTAAACTCCATCTGTCACTTCTCGGCTCAATCATCCAATCTGATCATGGTTCTGTTGTACTCTGAGGTAACCTCCTTCACTGTCCACTATACTTCCAATTTTGAAGTCAACAGCAAAGTCACTAACCATACTTTCCACATTCACATCCAAAACGTTTATATAAATGACAAAAAGCAATGGACCCAGCACCGATCCTGTGGAACAGCGCTGATTACCTATGACTTTGGTTAGACCCTCGGCATACCACTCTTTTCCTATCGTGTTATTCCAGTCATTTGGTTTGTCTCCAATGTCACCTTGCTTTTAATTTTTTGTAATTGTCTCTCTGCCTCTCTTAATTGGATTATAAATCAGCCCTTCACTTGCTAGTCAGCTGTTCACACTTTACTCACACCGTCTGGCACTCTTGATCACCTTCAGAGACTTATTATTCAGTTTGTCAACACTCCACTCACACCATTTGTACAATCTTTTGATCCCTCTGCCTATAAATTCTGTGCCTGTGTGCTTCTCTTCACTCCACCTGATGAAGGGGCAGCGTTCTGATTTCAAATAAACCGATTGGATTACAACCTGGTGTTGTGTGACTTCTGACCTTTCCCAACCTTGTCCAACGCCAGCACCTCCAAATCATATTCCAGGAAATGTAGCATCTAATTTGCACACAGCAAGATCCCACAAATAACAGTGTAAGCATAATCTTTTTGTGTCATTGATAAATATGAATCAAACATCTGGGACATTCCTTTGTGGAATTGTGCCTCAGGATCTCTCACACCCATCTGACAGAGTAAATGGGGCCTTGATTTAATATCACATGAGAAACACTGTAACTCTGTCACCAAAGCCTATCATCCAGTTTTACCATAGGCATCGCAGACAGGGTTAAAAGATAAAGGGCTGGGTTTTTTGTCAGGTTGACGGATTGTATGGGCTTTTTTAAAAAAACTAACCGTAATATTTTATGCTGTGCCACTAGCCCCGATGCCCTGCACTAGTACCAAGAAGATTCAGAGACCACCCTCAGCTTTTCCTCAGAGATCTCCAGAGTAAAGACAAGAAACCCAGGCCAAAAACAACGTTTATCATTGTCTCATTGAGATGAGAAGAAATCTCTTCACCCAGACAGTGGGGAATCTGTGGAATTCTCCACCAATCAAAGTGGCTGAGACCAAAACATTGAATGCTTTCAAGAAGGAGTTAGATGTAGTTCTTGGAGATAAAGATGTGAAAGGGTATGGGGAGAAAGCAGGAACAGAGGACCGAGTTGGATGATAAGTCAGGGTCATATTGAACGATGGAGCAGGCTCAATGGGCTGAATGGCCTACTCCTGCTCCTATTTTCTACATATTTTTGCAGAACCTTCTGCCTGATGTGCCTCTATCAGCGATGGAACAGAAATCTAAGACAGAGAGAGCTTTAAGATTTGATAATTTCCTCAATGACAGAGTTAATAAGATAACAGGAGAAACAGTCTTATATTTGCAGAAAGCAGCATGTCAGATCTGATATAGAGGAACCATGCTTAAGGATCTAACAGACACACTGAAGGACTGGGGAGGGGTGGATAGAAATCCTGTTCAGTTACAGATGGTAGGATAAATGCACTTGACAAACAGGAATCAGAGAGACGATTTCATTAAGGGATTAAGATAGAAACACAGAGCAAGAAGGATTCAGACTGTGAGGACAGAAGGATAGTGACAGGAATGATTGGGTAGAGAGAGACAGCTGATAATTGACTGCTACATGGTGGACAAAATTCAGACTTGTTATCCCACTAACATCAGATGTAGTAAATTCCATGAATAAAGAAAGATAACTTTGATTTTCCATCGATGAGTTGTCTCTCAGACTCCTCAGTCCTTCCATTGCCTATCCTGGTGTGTAAACATCACTTGCCTTACCCGACTAGCTGCTGATTGAGGAAGCACAGCTGTAACGAGTCCGCCAGTTTCTGCTGGACCAGACAGTATCGGATAAAAGCTCGTCCCTTCCCCAGGGAGGTGTTCAACTGCAGATCACAAAAAGAGAGAGCATTGGAGCTTTATTGGTTGCTTGCTATGAGATTCAGTGTGTAGGAACAGCTTTCTTACAAACAGCAAAGTGTAAAGGTCTCCCTCTCTGGTCTCTGCTGCAAAACCCATTCTGTTTGAATGACTGGAGACAGTTGAGATTTATCAATAGGTTGATGGGGGTAAGTGACATTGGTCACCTTGATCTCCTGCTTTATCACCGGAGATGGAAACTAACTTTGCAGACATTTTGACTGGCTGTTCCCTTTCTTTGCTACTTTTCTGAGTAACTGCAGGGTGAGAGTGAGGGCTGTATAGAGATGATAATATGGACAGGTTCTACTGTGTCAGGATGGGGACAGGGGTGACAAACAATTTGGTCTCTTTTCCTTTTCTGTATATCACTGTGTTAGTGAATAAACTGGTACATTTACAGACAAAAGACATGAAACCTGTTCTACCCACTCCTACCTGTGTTGTGTGGTTAATAAATTGCACAGCATTTGTTCCACATTTGTGACTATTCAGGCACAGGCTGATATAATCCCAGTAATCCTTTCGGCTCCCAAACATCGTCTTCTTCTCCTTCTGATCATACTGGTAACAAGGGGAACAGAAATGAAATAAATTCATCTCAATTTGCTGGCGTGGCTGGCATTTGACATTTTAAGGTGGTAACATTGATGCGTATCTGAAGGTTTATCTTAGCAAATGTCATTTATTCAAAAAAGGGAGAGAGGTTGAAAGCAGGAAACTACAAGCTAATCAGCTGTCATAAGGAAAATATACTTGGGCAAAGTCAACATGGTTTTTTGAAAGAGAAACCTTGTTTAAGCAAGATGTGGAGGTGCCAGTGTCGGACTGGGGTGGACAAGGTCAGAAATCACACAACACCAGGTTATAGTCCAACAGGTTTAACTGAAAACACAAGCTTTTGGAGCCACTCCTTAGGTGTCAGTGAGAGAGGGAGTATCAGACACAGAATTTATAAGTAAAAGATCAAAGGTTCACACCATTGATCAGGATGTACTAAACAAACGTAAGATGCAGCTAAATCTTTGTTCAATTAGAAGATTTTAATTGATTAATATGTACGTGTATATCCCCGAATTCCTATGAAGTCACTGTCCTGAGAGAGCTAAAGGTTTTATCAGTGTAAAGAAGAGGTGACATTTTAGGTCAGACAATGCATATTAGGTATGAGACAACAAGGTGCAGAGCTGGATGAACACAGCAGGCCAAGCAGCATCAGAGGAGCAGGAGAGCTGACGTTTCCGGTCTAGACCCTTCTTCAGAAATGGGCCCCATTTCGGAAGAAGGGTCTAGACCTGAAACATCAGGTTTCCTGCTCGTCTGATGCTGCTTGGCCTGCTGTGTTTATCCAGCTCCACACCTTATTGTCTCAGATTCTCCAGCATTGGCGGTTCCTACTATCTCTGTAACCATATTAGGTATGAGGCCTTGTTTAGAATCTGTTTGAGTTTTGGTTTGGAGTCAGACTGGTTTTACTTCTAAAGTAGCAATTTATAAAACACCACATTGACTGACTGTCAATAAATCATGTGCTTTTTGAACAAAATGGAATGTATCTGCAAATACAAATTCACCGTAGATTTAGATATGTGTGTCCATGCGTGTACGTGTGTGTGTGCATGTGTGTTTGTGTGTGTGTGCATGTGTGTTTGTGTGTGTATCTGTATGGGGGTTTGAGAGAGAGAGGGAGAGTGAGTGTGTTTGTGTGTATGTGTGTGGGAAAGAGAGAGAGAGTGTGTGGGCGGGAAAGTCTGTGTGTGTGTTTGTGTGTGTGTGGGAGAGAGAGTGGGTGTGTGTGGGAGAGAGAGAGAGTCTGTGTGTATGTGTGTGTGTGTGTGGGAGAGAGAGAGTGTGTGTGTGTGTTTGTGTGAGTGGGTGTGTCTGTATGTATGCATGTGTGAGAGTGTAAAGTGTGGTGGGGCCACCTGTACTGCGACATGTACCCAAGATTTCTGACCATATTTAACCAATTTATTGGAGTTTTTGAAGAAGTAACATTTACTGTTGATAAAGGGGAACTTGTAAACATAATATACTTAGATTTCCAAGTACATTATCAGTGCGTGAACCATCCAAAAATATTGAAGAAAATAAAAGCTCATGAAATAGAGGGGTAATATATGGGCATGGACAGAAGATTCACTGGCTAAGAGAAAGCAGAGAGTGGTTATAACATAAGAACTAGGAGCAGGAGTAGGCCATCAGGCCCCTCGAGCCTGCCCCGCCATTTAATAAGATCATGGCTGATTTTTGAGACTCAGCTCCACTTACCCGCCCACTCACCATAACCCTTAATTCCTTTACTGTTCAAAAATTTATCTAGCCTTGCCTGAAAAACATTCAGTGAGGAAGCTTCAACCGCTTCACTGGGCAGGAAATTCCACAGATTCACACCCTTTGGGTGAAGAAGTTCCTCCTGACCTCAGTCCTACATCTGCTTCCCTTTATTTTGAGGCGATGCCCCCTAGTCCTAGTTTCACCTGCTAGTAGAAACAACCTCCCTGCCTCCACCTCATCTATTCCCTTCATAATCTTATATGTTTCTATAAGATCTCCCCTCATTCTTCTAAATTCCAATGAGTATAATCCCAGTCTACTCAGTCTCTCATAATCCAACCCTCTCAACTCTGGAATCAACCGAGTGAATCTCCTCTGCACCCCCTCCAGTGCTAGTATATCTCTTCTCAAGTAAGGAGACCAAAACTGCACACAGTACTCCAGGTGTGGCCTCACCAGGACCCTATACAGCTGTAGCATAGCCTCCCTGTTTTTAAACTCCATCCCTCTAGCAATGGCAGACAAAATTCCATTTACCTTTTTAATTACCTACTGCACCTGCAATCCTACTTTTAGCGAATCATGCACAAGGACACCCAAGTCCCTCTGCACAGTGCATGCTGCAATTTTTTACCATTTAAAACATAGTCCATTTTGCCGTTATTCCTACCAAAATGGATGAACTCACACTTATCAACATTGTACTCCATCTGCCAGACCTTTGCCCACTCGCTTAGACTATCTATATCCCTCTGCAGACTTTCAGTGTCTTCTGCACACTTTGCTCTACCACTCACCTTAGTGTCATCTGCAAATTTTGACACACCACACTTAGTCCCCAACTCCAAATCATCTATGTAAATTGCAAACAATTGAGGTCCCATCACTGATCCCTGAGGCACACCACTAGCCACTGACCGCCAACCAGAAAAACACCCATTTACCCCTACTCTTTGCTTTCTACTGGCCAACCAATCCTCTATCCATGCCAATACATTACCTGTAATACCGTACAACTTTATCTTATGTAGCAGCCTTTGGTGTGGCACCTTGTCAAATGCCTTCTGGAAATCCACATACACCACATCCACAGGTTCCCCATTGTCCACCATGCAAGTAATGTCCTCAAAGAATTCCACCAAATTAGTTAAACATGACCTACCCTTCATGAACCCATGCTGGGTGTTCCCAATGGGACAATTTATGTCCAGATGTCTTGCTATTTCTTCCTTAATGATAGATTCAAGCATTTTCCCCACTACCGAAGTTAAGCTAACTGGCCTTTAGTTACCTGCTTTTTGTCTACTTCCTTTTTTAAACAGTGGCGTCACATTGGCTGTTTTCCAATCTGCGGGAACCACCCCAGAGTCCAGTGAATTTTGGTAAATAATTACTAGTGCATTTGCTATTTCCCCCATCACCTCTTTTCGTACCCTGGGATGCATTTCATCAGGGCCAGGAGACTTGTCTACCTTTAGCCCCATTAGCTTGCCCAGCACTGCCTCCTTAGTGATAATGATAGTTTCTAGGTCCTCACCTGCTGTAACCTTCTTGCTATTAGTTTTCGGCATGTTATTTGTGTCTTCCACTGTGAAGACCGACACGAAATAACTGTTTAATGTCCTGGCTATTTCCTCATTCCCAGTTATTAAATTGGCCTTCTCACCCTCTAAAGGACCAATGTTTACCTTCGCCACTCTTTTACGATTTACATATTTATAGAAACTTTTGCTGCCTGTTTTTATATTCTGAGCTAGTTTACTCTCATAATCTATCCTACTTTTCTTTATAAGTTTTTTTGTGGCTTTCTGTTGGCCTTTAAAGATTTCCCAGTCTACTAGTTTCCCACTATTCTTTGCTTTTTTGTGTGTGTTTTTATTCAATCTGATACTTTCCTTTATTTCCTTAGACATCCATGGCTGGCTCCCTTATTATTAGATTATTTTCTGTTTGGTCACATGTAACAAGTGTTCCACAGAAATCAGGCCTCAGTTTTATTACAAATTATATAAATGATGTGGATAAAGGAAGGGGATTGGTAGGTCATGCTGTTCACCTGTAACAGGTATTCAAGTCTTGTGCACAGACCGTGGAGAACTGGGTTGGCATCTGTGATGGGAAGTTGATTCCTCTCCTGATCTTTGCGAAGCTCTTCGATAGATGCTGTGAAAACGATCAGGGTCTATTGTGAATAGATCTCACACGGACAGTGCAGGGGTAAAGAGTGTTTGAGGATTTAACACAGACAGTGCAGGGGTAAAGAGTGTTAGAGGATTTAACATGGAAAATGCAGGGGTAAACAGTGTTAGAGGATTTAACACGGAAGAGTGCAGGGGTAAACAGTGTTAGAGGATATAACACAGACAGTGCAGGGGTAAAGTTTGTTACAGGATTTAACAGACAGTACACGTGGAAAGAGTGTTAGAGGATTTAACACAGACAGTGCATGGGGAGAGAGTGTTAGAGGATTTAACATGGGCATTCAGGGATAAACAGTGTTACAGGATTTAACAGAGACAGTGCAGAGGTAAAGAGTGTTAGAGGATTTAACACGGACAGGGCAGTGGTAAACAGTGTTAGAGGATTTAACACGGACCATGCAGGGGTAAACAGTGTTAGAAAATTGAACACAGACAGTGCAGGGGTAAACTGTGCGAGAGGATTTAACACGGACAATGCAGGGGTAAACAGTGTTAGAGGATTCAACACGGACAGTACACGGGTAAACAGTGTTAGAGGATT
>NC_063338.1:96903738-96937859 GCF_021869965.1 Rhincodon typus
CGGACAGTGCACGGGTAAACAGTGTTAGAGTATTTAACACGGACAGTGCAGGGGTAAACAGTGTTAGATGATTTAACACGGGCAGTGCACGGGTGCAGCTTGAGGAGATGGTGTGAATGAAATTATTTTACCTTGTAGGTCTTTGATCACCCTGAGAAGTTGGATGTCAGTGTCTCCTGCCATTCTGGGTCTGGAATCTGCTCTGAAGTGCTGCCTGTGTTCTGCAGTGATGGACTGATTCTGACGATGGTTCCTGTTCCTGCTCATAATGATGAGGGTTCACAACCTCAGATATGGATAGTTTCAGTTACCATTCAATAACTCACCATGAATCCCATACACAGCACATCATCCTAACTTGATACATCAATAAATTCCTGTCATTTCTTTCTGAAATTATGCTAGCTTTCTGGAACCTGTTCCTTTGTATACTGATGTCCTGCCAGTGCAATCAGTTTCTCCTTACTTAATTCAACAAACTACCTCGGAATTTTGAACACTCCCAAATCTTTCCAACTGTCTGAAGAAGGGTCAATCAACCTGAAACATTAATCCTGATTTAGAGTCATAGCGTCATAGATTAATACAGCATGGAAACAGGCCCTTCGGCCCAAACTGGCCCATGCTTCCCACCCAGCTAGTTCCAATTGCCCACATTTGGTCCATTTCCCTTGCCCACATTTAGTCCATTTCCCTCTAAAGCTTCCCATTCATGTACCTAACCTGTTGTTTTTTAAATGTTGCTATTGTACCTGCCTCAACCACCTTCTCCGGCAGCCCATTCCATATATGCATCTGTCTCTGCGTGAAGTTGCCCCTCAGGTGCTTCTTAAACCTTTCCCCTCTCACCTTAAACCTATGCTGTCTAGTTTTCAATTCTCGATCCTTGGGAAAAAGACAATATGCATTCATCCTATCCATCCCCTTCATGATTTTATACACCTCAATAAGGTCACCCCTCATTCTCCTACATTCCAAGGAATAAAGTCCTATTCTGGCCAAACTCTCCCTATAACTCAGGTCTACTAGTCCTGCAACATTGTCAGGAAAAACCCACCTGGTTCACTAATGTCCTTTAAGGAAGGAAACTGCCATCCTTACCTGGGTTGGCCAAATGTGACTCCAGACCCATGGCAATGTGGTTGACTCTGAACTGCCCGATGGGCAATTAGGGATGGGCAATAAATGCTGCCTGGCCAGCGACCCCCTCATCCCATTAAGGAATAAAACAAAACATCCTCGTAAATCTTCTTTGCACACTTTCCAGTTTAACAATGTCTTTCCTATAACAGGGTAACCAAACCTGTACACAATACTCCAAGTGCGGCCTCACCAATGACTTATACAACTGTAACATAACGTCCCAACTCCTTTACTCAATGCCTAGACAGATGAAGGCCAGCATGCTAAATGCCTCCTTCACCACCCTGTCCACCTGTGACACAGCTTTCAACAAACTATATACTTGTACTCCTGTGTCTCTCTGTTCCATATGTTTAGTTGAAAACATAAGCTTTCGGAGTTTTATGTCTTCTTCAGGTGTTAGTGAGAGAGGGTGTATCAGAGACAGAATTTATAAGTAAAAGATCAAAGGGTCACACCACTGATGAGGATGTACTAAACAATCAATTTCGAAAACTAGTTCTTCATCCAGACACATGGGAACAGCCATGTGGACCAGATTTGCTCCCAAATATGCCACAATTTTCATGCACAGATTCAAACAAGGCTGAGATAACAAGGTGTAGAGCTGGATGAACACAGCTCTATGCCTGTGTAGAAAATTTTTTCTGAAGAAGGGTCCAGACCCAAAACGTCAGCTTTCCTGCTCCTCTGATGCTGCTTGGCCTGCTGTGTTCATCCAGTTCTACACCTTCTTATCCCAGATTCTCCAGCATCTGCAGATCCTACTGTCTTCAAACAAGACTGCTTCGCTGCACAGAACCTCCAATCAACGCTGTACACCAGATACATTGATGACATTTTCTTCCTTTGGACTCATGGCGAGGAATCACTGAAACAACTACATAGTGATATCAACAAGTCTCATCCCACCATCAGACGTAGCATGGACTACTGTTTAGAATCAGTCTCACTCTTGGACACACACATCTCCATCAGGGACAGACACCTGTGTACCTCACTCTACTGCATTTCTCCAGCTTCCACCCCAAACGTATTAAAACAGCCATCCCCTACATTCAAGTCCTATACATACATTCCGGTGAGGAGGAATGAGACAGACACCTGAAGGACACCCTCATAGGAACAGGATACGATGCTCAACTCATCGATTGCCAGTTCCAACATGCCACAGCAAAAAACCGTAATGACCTCCTCAGAAGACAGACATGGGATATCTTTAGGATATCAATAGGATACCTTTCATCGCCCAGTACTTCCCGGGAGCCGAGAAACTATGCCACGTTCTTCACAGCCTTCAACACATTATCGATGATGATGAGCACCTCGCCAAGATCTTCCCCACGCCTTCTCACCTTCAAACAACCACCAAACCTTACACAGACCAGTATTTGCAGCAAACCACCCAGCCTTCAGGACAACATTGACCACAACATTATACAGCCCTGTCATGGTAACCTCTGCAAGACATGTCAGATCTTTGACACGGACACTACCATCACTCATGGGAACACCACCCAGCACATGTACAGCAGATACTCGTGTAACTTGGCCAACGTTGTCGATCTCATACACTGCAGGCAAGGATGTCCCGAGGCATGGTGTATTGGCGAGACCATGCAGATGATATGACAACAGATGAATGGACACCATGCAACAGTCACCAGACAGGAATGTTCCCTCCCAGTGGGGAAATACTTCAGTGGTCAAGGACATTCGGCCTCTGATCTTCGGCTAAATGTCCTCCAAGGCAGGCTCCGGGATGCACAACAACACAGAGTAACCGGGCAGAGGCTGATAGGCAAGTTCGGTCCCCATGAGGATAGCCTCAACTGGGATTTTGGATTCATGTCACACTACAGGTGACCCAACCACACTGTACACTCTCACACAGACACACACACACATACACACTCATACACACACACACACACACATACGTGCACACACACGTGCACACACACACACTCACTCACCCGTGCGCGCAAGCGCGCGCACACACACAACCTCTCTCTCACTCACACACACACACACTGTCACTCACACACACACTCTCACTCACACACACACTCATGCACACACACACAGTCACTCACACATGTACACACACACTCTCACTCACACATGCACACACACACACTCTCACTCACAGACACACACGCATACTCACACACACACACACACTCTCACTCACACACACGCGTGCACACACACACACACTCTCACTCTCATACACACACACAAATATAAATCAATGGGGTGAATTTGTATTTGCAGATACATTCTATTTTGTTCAAAAAGAGCCAGGTGCCAGGGTCAGGGATATCTCGGATCGAGTCTACACGATTTTTAAGGGGGAAGGAGAGCCACCAGAAGTTGTGGTACACATTGGTACCAATGACATAGCTAGGAAAAGGGATGAGGTCCTGAAAGGGAGCTAGGAAGGAAGCTAAAAAGCAAGACCTCAAGGGTAGTAATCTCTGGATTGCTACCTGTAACATGCACTAATCAGGGCAAGAACAGGAAGATATGGCAGATGAATACATGGCTGAAGAGTTGGTGCAGGGGCGGGGTTTCAGATTTGTGGGCAATTGGGACCCCTTCTGGGGAAAATATGACCTGTACAAAAGAGACGGGTTACACCTGAACTCGAGATGGACCAATATCCTTGTGGACAGGTTTGCTGGAGGTATTGGGGAGGCTTTAAACTAGGTTGGCAGGGAATGGGAACCAGAGCGTTAGGCCAGAAGATGGATGTGTTGGTGTAAAGGTAGATGCAATGAGTAGGGAGACTGTGAGAAAGGACAGACTAAAGTGGCAGGAGGATCGGAGTCCATGCAGAAAGGCAGAAGGAAGCAATGCAGAGACCAGAGCAAAAGTTAAAAAGACAAAAGTAAAATTGGAGGACAGAATCAAATGCAAAAGACAAGAAGATTACTAGATTCTATAGGTACAATAAGACCATAAGACCATAAGATATAGGAGCAGAAATTAGGCCATTCGGCCCATCGAGTCTGCTACACCATTCAATCATGGCTGATAAGTTCCTCAGCCCCATTCTCCCGCTTTCTCCCCGTAACCCTTGATCCCCTTCACAAACAAGAACCTATCTATCTCAGTCTTAAAAGTACTCAATGACCTGGCCTCCACAGCCTTCTGTGGCAGTGAATGCCATAGATTCACCACTCTCTGGCTGAAGAAGTTTCTCCTTATCTCCGTTCTAAAAGGTCTTCCCTTTACTCTGAGGCTGTGCCCTCGGGTCCTAGACTCTCCTACCAATGGAAGCATCTTCCCAACCTCCACTCTGTCCAGGCCATTCAGTATTCTGTAAGTTTCAATTAGATACCCCCTCATCCTTCTAAACACGTAATGATATAGTCCCAGAGTCCTGAAACATTCCTCATATGTTAAGCTTTCCATTCCAGTGACCATTCTCGTGAACCTCCCCTGAACCCGCTCCAGGGCCAGTATATCCTTCCTGTGATATGGGGTCCAAAACTGCATACAATACTCCAAATGTGGCCTGATCAGAGCCTTATAAAGCCTCAGTAGTACATCCCTGATTTTATATTCAAGTCCTCTCAAAATAAATGCCAACATTGCATTTGCCTTCCTGACTACTGACTCAAACAGCAAGTTTACCTTGAGAGAATCCTGGGCTAGAACTCCCAAGTCTCTTTGCACTGCAGACTTCTGAATTTTCTCCCCATTTAGAAAATACTGAGTACAATGAGTATAATGAGTACAATGAGTATAAGGGCACTTTATTTGAATGCCCATAGTATTCGAAACAAAATTGATGAACTTGTTGCGAAAATCAGCACAAGGGGGTATGCGAGACAACAAGGTGCAGGGCTGGATGAACACAGCAGGCCAAGCAGCATCATAGGAGCAGAAAGGCTGACGTTTCGGGCCTAGACCCTTCATCAGAAAAGGGGGTATGATTTGGTTACCATTGCAGAAACGTGGTTGCAGGGTGGTGATGACTGGGAACTAAATATCCAAGGGTTTCAGGTGAGTCAGAAGGATAGGCAGGTAGGTAAGGGAGGTGGGTAGACTCTTAATTAAGGCTGAGATCAGGGCGAGAGTGAGAGATGATATAGGATCTAAGGAGCAACATGTTGAATCCACGTGGGTGGAGATTAGGAACAGTTAGGGGAAGAAGTCACTGGTGGGAGTAGTCTATAGATCACCTAGTAATAATGCAACAGTGGCACAGGCAATAAATCAAGAAATATCTGACTTATGTAAGAATGGAACGTGTCGTCACAGGGGACTTTAACTTGCACATTGATTGGGCGAATCAAGTCGGTAGAGGCAGTCTTGAAAAGGAATTCAGAGAACTCATCCGTGATAACTTTGTTGAACAGCATGTTACCGAACCTACAGGGAAACGTGCAATCTTAGATCTGGTCCTGTGTAATGAGACAGGTAAAATTAATGATCTCGTAGCCAGGGATCCTCACGGAAAGAGTGATCACAGTATGATCGAATTTTGGATACAAATGGAGGGTGAAATAGTATCATCGAAAAGCAGGGTTTTATGCTTAAACAAGGGAGACCATAATGGGATGAGGAAGGAATTGGCTAAGCCAGACTGGGAACACAACCTCAACTGTTCTCTCCGGGACACCCTGGTCCACACTTCCTTCACCCCCAACACTCCCCTATGGTACCTTCCCCTGTAACCAGCGAAGGTGCAACACCTGCTCATTTACCTCCTCCCTCCCCACTATTATCGGGCCCAAACATACCTTCCAGGTGAAGTAACTCTTCACCTGCACTTCCCAGAATCTAGTCTACCGCATTCGCTGCTCATAATGTGGTCTCCTCTACATTGGGGAAACGAAGCGTAGACTTGGCGATCACTTTGCAGAACATCTACGTTCTGCTCGCAAAAAAAGACCCTGAACTACATGTTGCCTGCCACTTCAACACACCACCCTGCTCCCTGGCCAACATCTCTGTCTCTGGCTTGCTGCAGTGTTCCAGTGAAGCCTGACACAAGCTGGAGGAACAACACCTCATTTTCCGCTTGGGGACCTTACAGCCCTCCGGACTCAATATTGAGTTCAATAGTTTTAGGGACTAAACTCTCCCATGTCCCAGCCCCCTACCCCAAACACCAGGCCTTGTTATCACATAGCTTGCCATTACACACTCCCTGTTGTTAGTCACTAACAGTCCCTATTAACAACTGTTCACCCTCCCAGCCTGATTGTTAGCAACTCCTTTGTCTGTCCAACGGTCTTTCTCTCTCTTTGGGCCTTATCCTATCGTTTACTCCCTACCCCACCCATCTCCCTATTTTCTGCATATAAACTGACGTTTTCCCAGCCACCATCAGTTCTGAGGAAGGGTCACCGGACCCAAAACGTTAACTCTGTTTTCTGCTTCACAGATGCTGCCAGACCTGCTGGGCTTTTCCAGCAACTTTGTTTTTGTTCCTGATTTACAGCATCCACAGTTCTTTCAGTTTTTATTGGGAACACAAGTTGTATGGTGGAACAGATGAGGAACAGTGGAAGACTTTTAAAGAGATTTTTCACAGTGCTCAAAAAAAGTATATTCCGGTCAAAAAGAAGGATAGTAAGGGTAGGAAGAGCCAGCCTTGGGTAACTCAGGAAATAAAGGAAGGCATCCAATTAAAAGCTCAGGCTTTTAAAGACGCCAAGAGTAGTGGGAAACAGGAAGATTGGGAAAACTTTAAAAAGCAACAAAGAACCATGAAGCAAGCAATAAAGAAAGGAAAGATAGATTATGAATGCAAACTAGCACAGAATATAAAAACAGATAGGAAACGTTTTTATAAATATATAAAATGGAAAAGGGTGGCTAAAGTGGACGTAGGTCCCTTGGAGGATGAGAAAGGGGAATTAATATTGGGTAATGCTGAAATGGCAAAGGCCTTGAATGACTATTTTGTGTCAGTCTTCACACCGGAAGATGTGTCTAACCTGACAAAGAATGATGTTAAGGATACAATGGGAGGTGAGGACCTCGATTCAATTGTTATCACTAAAGGGGTAGTGCTGAGCATACTAGAGGGTCTAAAGGTATTCAAGTCCCCTGGTCCTGATGGTATGCAACCCAGGGGAGGCAATGGCCTAGATGTATGATCGCTGGACTGTTAATCCAGAGACTCGGATTACATTCTGGGGACCTGGGTTCGAATCCCACCACGGCAGGTGGTGGAGTTTGAATTCAATAAAAATATCTGGAATTAAGAATCTAATGATGACCATGAATCTATTGTCGATTGTCAGGAAAACCCATCTAGTTCACTAATGTCCTTTAGGGAAGGAAACTGCCATCCTTACCTGGTCTGGCCTGCATGTGACTCCAGACCCACAGCAACGTGGTTGACTCTGAACTGCCCTCTGGACAACTAGGGATGGGCAATAAATGCTGCCAGGCCAGTGATGCCCTCATCCCGTGTATGAATTAAAAAAAGGGAGCTGAAAGAAATGGAGGAAGTTATAGTAGATGCGTTAGTGTTAATTTACCAAACTTCACTGGGCTCTGGGCAGGCCCCAGTGGACTGGAAGACAGCGAATGTCACGCTGTTGTTTAAAAAAAGGATGTAGGCAAAAGGCAGGTAACTACAGGCCAGTGAGCTTAACATCTGTAGTCAGCAAAATCCTTGAGGCTATCATTAAGAAATTGCGAGACATCTGGATAGAAAGGGTTCCATCAGGCAGACGCAGCATGGATTCAGGAAAGGAAGGTCGCGTTTGACAAACTTACTGGAATTCTTTTTTTGGATATAACAATCGCGGTGGATAGAGGGGAACAGGACAATGTTGTGCACTTGGATTACCAGAAGGCATTCGACAAGGTACCACATAAAAAACTCATCCATAAGATAAGATTGCATGGAAATGTGGGGAATGTATTAGCATGGATAGAGGACTGGTTAACCAATAGAAGGCAGAGAGTTGGGATAAATGGGTGTTTCTCTGGTTGGAGATCAGTGGTGAGCGGAGTGCCATAGGGGTCAGTGTTGGGCCTGCAACTGTTAATGATGTATATAAATGATTTGGAAGGGGAGACTGAGGGTAACGTGTCTAAGTTTGCTGATGACACTAAATTGAGTGGAAGAACAAATGGTGCACAGGATATGGGGAGTCTGCAGAGAGATGTAGATGGGTTAAGTGTTTGGGCAAGTGTCTGGCAGATGGAATACAATGTCGGTAAATGTGAGGTCATCTACTTTTAAAGTAAAAATAGTCGATTAGATTATCATTAAATGGTGAAAGATTGCAGCATGCTGCTGTGCAGAGGGACTTAGGAGTTCTCGTACATGAATCGTCAAAAGTTGGCTTACAGGTGCAGCAGGTAATGAGCAAGACAAGCAAGACAAACTCTTTCACCTGACTCTCTCCTCTCCATCTATCTTCTCCTTTATCCATCTTCTACCCTCCTCCTCCTCTCTCCCTATTTATTTCAGAATCCCCTTCCCCTTCACCATTTCTGAAGAAGGGTCTAGGCCTGAAACTTCAGCCTTCCTGCTCCTCTGATGCTGCTTGGCCTGCTGTGTTCATCCAGCTCTACAACTTGTTATCTCAGACAAACAGAATGTTGGCTTTCATTGCGAGAGGGATTGTATTTAAAAGCAGGGAGGTTTTGCTGCAATTGTACAAGGTGTTGGTGAGGCTGCACCTGGAATATTGTGCGCAGTTCTGGTCTCCGTACTTGAGGAAGGATATACTGGATTTGGAGCTGGTGTGGAAGAGGTTCACCAAGCTGATTGCAGAGATGAAGGGGTTAACACTATGAGGAGAGGTTGAGCCGCCTGGGACTGTACTCACTAGAATTTAGAAGAATGAGAGGGGATCTTATAGAAACGTATAACATTATGAAAGGGATAAATAAGATAAAGGCAGGCAAGTTGTTTGCACTGGTGGGACAGGCTAGGACTAGGGGACATAGCCTCAAGATTAGGGGGAGTAAATTCAGGACAGAGATGAGGAGGAACTGCTTTTCCTAGAAAGTGGTGAATCTATGGAATTCTCTGCCCAAGGAAGCAGTAGAGGCAGCTTCATTCAATATATTTAAGATGCAGTTGGATAGATTTTTGCATAGTAGGGGGATTAAGGGTTTTGGGGATAATACAGGTGGGGAGGAGCTGAGACCACAGATAGATCAGCCATGTTCTTATAGAATGGATGAGCAGGCTCGATGGGCCTAATGGCCTACTCCTGCTTCTATCTCTTATGAACTTATAAAAGCACACAATTTATAGACAGTCAGTCAATGTAGTGTTTTATAAATTCCTACTTCAGAAATAAAACCAGTCTGACTCCAAACCAGAATACAAACTGATTCTAAACAAGGCCTCACATCTAACATGCATTGTCTGACCTAAAATGTCACCTCTTCTTTACACTTTTAAAACCTTTAGTTCTCTCAGGGCAGTGACTTGAAAGGAATTTGGGGATTAACGTATACATTTTAATCAACTAAAACCTTCTAACTGATTAAAGATTTAACAGCATCTTAGTTTTGTTTAATACATCCTGATCAGTGGTGTGACCCTTTGATCTTTTACTAATAAATTCCGTGTCGGATACAACCTCTCTCACTAACACCTGAAGAAGGAGTAAGACTCTGAAAGCTTGTGTTTTCAAATAAACCTGTTGGACTATAACCTGGTGTCATATGATTTCTGACCTTGTCCACCCCAGTCAGACTCCAGCACCTCTAAATCGTCTCTGTTCCACAACACTCCTCAGGACCTTATCATTTACTGTATAAGTCCTACCTTGGTTTCTCTCCACAGATGCTGCCAGATCTGCCGAGATTTTCCAGCAATTTCTATTTTTGTTTCTGATTGATAGCATCCGCAGTACTTTCGTTTATTTTTTCTTTCCAACTGTCTGTTGACTGGCACAGAATCAGACAAAGCTCACTTCACAACACAAATACCTTCCAAAACCAGAGTTCAGAAAGTTGCCAAGTGTGCAACTTGTAGAACCACTGAAGTGTTACAATGCGAAAGGAGGCGAAATCTCCCATCATGTCTGTGCAGGCTTGTTAACACAGCATTATGACTTCATGCAAGTCTCCTGCACTTGGTCAAATTGGGTAGGTAAGTGACAATTATATGCACTGGGACCCTGTAATCCCTCGTCGCATTGTAATGGGATTATCCAGTCCCTCGCTTTCTCACTCAGGGGCATCTCTAGATCTGCTCTGGGGCAGTTTGTCTCCTTCAGCAATCTTCTAAAACTAAGTTCAAGGGAGGGGACTACTCTAAACAATGTTCTCTTTAAAGGTCAGATAGACTGAACCCCAAAGTTGACAGCACAGGAAATCACTAGGCCTTTTTCCCAGTCCGTGTTCCAGCTCCCACAATATCCTGCTGGGAAGATAGGAATTGATGACCTCAGGAAATACACTGTCTTTGGCCACACTCTCCCAATGCCTCTGTCCATAGATGGAGCTCTATCTCCTCCATAGGAACTTCTGGGGGCAGAGTCCTTGATCCCAGGTGGATACTGTGAACAGATGTATGTAGGGCTGCAGGCAATGGCATGGAGAATTTCAGGCAATGTACCCCAAATTAGGGAGCTTCTTCCCTTCAGATGTTTGACTCCAACATCTTCCCCACTAATTACTCATTTTTACACGCCCCATTGTCATACACCCTGATGCCATCGCTAGTCCTGCCACATTCTCAAACTCTCTACCCACCTCCCAGAGGGACAACTCTATTCTACCTCCCTTCCAACCTCATTGATGACGGAACTCAATTTTCCTCTTCCCTACTATTATCCCCTCACAGCTTCCCCAGTTTGGTCAGACATGGAATCCCTACAGAGCAGAGGTAGGCCATTCAACCCATCGAGCCCTTACTGACCCTCTAAAGAGCATTCCACTCAAACCCAACCCCCTCCATATTCCCATAATCCTGCATTTCCCATGGTTTATCCACCTTGCCTGCACATCCTTGGACACTATAGGCAATTTACCATGGCCAAAGCACATAACTTGCACATCATTGGATGGTGGGAGGAAACCAGAGCAAACCCACACAGACACAGGGAGAATGTGCAAACTCCACACAGACAGTCACCCAAAACTGGAATTGAACCCAGGTCTCTTGCGCTGTAAGGCAGCAGTGCTAACCTCTGAGCCACCGTGCCACCCCTCCTTCCCATGGCCCTCCTCCTTCACAGTGCAGCATGGTAAGGTGGTTAGGTACCGAGAGTCCTGATGTAGTATAGTTGGCGCGATTTAAATTCAATTAGTACATCTGGAATTGAAAACTAATCTCAGTGATAGCGACCATGAAAACTAACATCAATTGCTGTAAAAAGCCATTGTGTTCATTAATATCCCTGAGGGAGGGAAATCAGCCATCCTTACCTGGTCTGGCCTACATGTGACTCCAGACCCAGAGCAATGTGGGTGACTCTTAACTGCCCTCTGAAGTGGTGCAGCACAACATCGCTTTCTGGGAAAGACAATTACATGGGTTAACAATCTCCTTAACATCTCCATCTTAAAATGTGACCTTTTATTCTTTAACAGTGTCCTTTAGTTTTTGTCTGTCGCACAAGAAAAACATCGCCAGCATCCACCTGCAGGATCATTATATTTTTCAATTAAATCACCTCTTCTTCTCCAGTAGGGTCAGGCTCAACTTGTTCAGCCACTTCTCAATAGGAATAAGTCAAATGAACCTTCTCTGAACAGTTTCTAATGCAAATTTACCCTTTTTCAAATAGGAGACTGAAATTATTCATAGCACAACGGAAGAAAAAACAGATAGAGAGAGAAGCAGAGTTAATGTTTCAAGTCCAATATGACTTCTGCAGAGCTTTGTGTTCTGAAGAAGAGTCACACTGGACTCAAAGCATTAACTTTGTTTCTCTCTTCACAGATACTGTCAGACTTGCTGAGTTTCTCTAGCAATCTCTGGTTTTATTTTAAATCTCTATCTTCAGTGCATTTTGACTTTATGAAAATACTCTAAAGGTAGTCTCACCAGCATCCTGTCCAGCTGCAGTAAGATGTTTCCATGTTTTTATTCCATTCCCCTTGCAACAGATGCTAATAATTTGCTTCTTAATCACTTGCTGCACCTGCATACTAATTTTGTGAATCATCCAGAAGGACATCCAGGTTTTTCTAAAGGACAGAGTTCTGCATCCTCTCTCCAGTTAAACAGTAACCTGACTTTCTATTCTTCCTGCCAAAGTGGACAAGTTCACTTCACCCACAATATACTCCACCTAACAATTTTTTGGTCTGATTATTTAACACATCTATATCCCTCTTCAGACTCTCTACCTCCTCTTGACAACTTAATTTTCTACCTGGCTTTGTGCCATTGGTGAACTTGCCAACCATACATCTGGTCGCTTCATCCCAATCATTCACTTAGATTTAAGTAATTAAGGCCTTAGCACTGATCTCTGTGACACTCCACCAGTTACAATTTGCCAGGCAGAAAATGGCCCATTTATCTCTATGCTCTGTTTCCTGTCTGCCACCCAATCTTGCATCCACATCATTATGCTGCCCCTACCCCATGTGCTCTTCTGTTTTACTGAGCTTTAGGAGTGTTTCTTAAGGGAACAAGGAAATGGAGTCAATGACCATTTGACGTACCAGATTACCAATGTGATATAAACATTGCTCTCCCTTCCTATGTTGATGCTGCCAGGGTTTTGTGCTGCTCAGGGACATCTGTCCTCAGTAATATGGAGTGAACAGTTTGCTGTGATGGATGTACCATGAGCCATTAGAACATCTGAATCATCTGTACAAACCCTGGTCATTTCTCTATTGATCAGCCATCAGCAAGAGAGTTTTGGAGGAACCTTCATTTCCGTGGTGCCCATCACAACCCCAGATGTCCCAAAGCCCTTCACAGCCAATGAAATGCACTTTAAAGTGTAGCCATTGCTTTAATTTCAGAAACATGGCAGTCAATCTGGATGCAGCAGGATCCCAAACAGCAACATGATAATGACCTGTGTGGCACAGTGACTTTGGTGAAGAAATAAATTTCAATGAGGTAGTAAGGGAACTCTGCCATTATCTCAGTGACTATGAGATTTTCCACCTCCAGTTGACAGAGCAAATTGGGCTGTGGTTCAAGATCTCATTGATACTGTGAATACTTCATAGCTACTGTGAGTTTGTACAGAGTTAATTCTGAAGATTGTTTGCAGTTGGTCCTGTCAGATTAACCATCACAAGAATAACTAATTGTCTTTGTGACATTGACTCCATGTTAAATTGGCTGAAGCTCAGTGATGAGCAGATGAGTTCACTTCGATGGTTCCCATTGGGATCAGTATTCAGATGTAAACAAAACTTACTTCAGAAAGGGGGAATGTTCGCTGGAATAAAAGCATCATCTGGACAAGTAATCAGTGTAAATGGAGATATATTTCACTGTGATATTCATTCCTGGAATCCTTCATTTTTCTCTCACTTGCAGTACGAACTGACAGCTTATAAACAGGAAATTCCAGTTGTGAGATTGATAGTGTGACAGAGTGAAACTTCCAGATTTCTCTCAGTGAACTTCAGGTTATAGTGTTCCTTTTTAAAGACAGATTAATTGAACATTTTCACTCCAGTCCTGCATCAGTGCTAGAATCAACGACTTTGAAATTGATGAACTAAAGTGATGGCCCAAAGTTCATCCCCTTTCACAACCCCTTAGGTACTGAAGCAGTCCATGTCTAAATGCAGCAAGACCTGGACAATATCCAGGTTTACGCTGACAAGTGGCAAGTAACATTCATAGCACACAACTGAAGGGAATGGTACTTCTAACATCCCATTAATACTAAAGAGTACGGGCAAGGATTAAGTACCATCATCAACACTAGAGAAATAGTATGAGACAAACTGTTGGAACTAAATGTAGATAGGTCCCCTGGCCCTAGCAGCTTGAATCTGGGGTTCGTAAAAGAAGTAGCTACAGATATAATGGATGCATTGCTATGCTTTTTTGAAAATCGTCAGATATCTGGAGAAGTACTAAAGGATTGGAAACTATTCAAAAAAGGAGGGAGGCAAAAAGTGGGTAACTATAGGCCGATTAGCCTAACATCTATTGTTGGAAAAGTATTTGAATTAACTATTGAGGAAGTAATAGCAGCACATGTGGCAACTCATAATCCGATCAAGCAGAGTCAGCATGGCTTCATGAAGGGGAAATCACGTCAGACTAATTTACTAGAGTTTTTTTGAGCAAGTCTCAACCAGAGTGTATAGAGGGGAACCAGTAGATGTGTTTTATTTGATCTTCCAGAAGGTGTTCGTCAAAGTACCTCACAAAAGGTAAAGTCATAAGCTGTGAGCCCATGGTGTTGGACGTAATATATTGGCATGGATAGAGAATTGGCTCATGGGCAGGAAAGAGTGGGTGGAGATAAGGGTGGATAAACAGGAGGCTGGAAGAACACAGCAAGCCAGGCAGCATCAGGAGGAAAGCAGCAGTCAACGTTTCGGGTATTACCCTTCTTCAGGACCCATTCCAGCATCTGCAGTTTTTTTGTCTCTAGTGGAGATAAGGGGTTCTTTTTCAGGTTAGTGACCTGTCATCAGTGGAATTCCATAGGGACCAGTGTTGGGACTGTGACTGTTTAAAATATGCCAATGACTTGGAGGAAGAAACTGAAATTACTGCAGCCAAATTTGCAGATGATACAAAAACAGGTGGAAAGACAAGTTACAAAGGGGATATAAACACTTTACAGAGAGATATTGATAGGTTAAGATGGTGGGAAAACATGAGAAATGCAAAGTACTTCATTTTGGAAGGGAGAACAAATGAATGGAATATTATTTAAATGGAGAAAAACTGCAGAAAGCTGCAATACAAAGGGATATGTGTGTACTTGAGCATGAAATACAGAAAGCTAGTACACAGTGCAGCAGGTAACCAGGAAGGCTAATGGAATGTTGACCCTTATTTCAAGGGGGTTGGAATATAACAGGAAGGAAGTCTCACTGCAACTGTACAAGGTGCTGGTACGACCACATCTGGAGGACTGTGAGCAGTTTTGGCCCACTTAAGGAAAGCTATCATTTCATTGGAGGCAGTTCAGAGAAAGTTCACGAGGATGATCCCTGGTGTGGAGGGATTGCTTTATGAGCAAAGGTTAAACAGTTTGGGACACTATGCACTGGAGTTGAGAAGAATGAGAGGTGATCTCATTGAAACACAACGGATTCTTAAGGGGCTTGACAGGGTCAATGTTGAGAGGGTGTTTCCCCTCATGGGGGAGTTTAGGACCAGAGGGCACAGTCTCAGAATAAAAGGGCCCCAATTTAAGACTGAGATGAGGAGAAATTTCTTCTCTCAGAGGGTTGTGAGTCTTGCAAGCTCCTTGCCAGAGAGATCTGTGGGGGCAGAGTCCTTGTGTATATTTAAGGCTGAGAAAGATGGATTCTTGATCATTGGGGAATCAAGGATTATGGGGAAAAGGCAGGAAATTTGACATGTGAAATGTCACATTAGCCAATATCGTATTGAATGGTGGAGCAGGCTTGAGGGGCTGAATGGCCTGCTCCTTTACTGTTTTCCAGTGCTCTTCATCTCCCACAAGAGAGAGCCTCACCATCTTCCCTTCTCATTCAATGGCATGACCATCACTGAAGTCCCCCATTATCAACATCAACACTAACTACAATGACTAAAACAGCAGGTTAGAGGCTGGGAATACTGCAGCAAGTAACTCACCTCCTGACTCCCCAAAGCCTGTCCACCATCTACAAGGCACAAGTCAGGAGTGTGATGGAATACTCCCCACTTGCCTGGATGGGTGTAGTCCCAACAACACTCAAGAAGCTCCACACCATCCAGGACAAAGCAGCCGCTTGATTGGCACCACATCCACAAACATCCCACTCCCTCCACCACCGACAATCAATAGCACGACTGAGTGACATTTACGTCGTAGAAATTCACCAAGGTTTGTTAGGCAGTGCCTTCCAAACCTATGACCACTTCCATCTAGAAGGACAAAGGCAGCAGATACATGGGAATATCACCCCCTGCAAGTTCCCCTCCAAACCATTCATCATCCTGACAGAGATCTATTGTTGTTTCTTCAGTATTGCTGGATCAAAATCCTGGAACTCCCTCCCTAACAGAAGTATGGGTGCACCAGCTCCCTCAGGACGGCATTAGTTCAAGAAGACAGCTCTCACTACCACCTAGCCCAGGGCAATAAATGATGACCCAGCCAGCAATGCCCAGACCTTACAAGAGAAATTAAAAATACTGTCAGCCCAGAAATAGTGGTTCAGGCATTCCACGACCAAAATTGGACCTGCCTGAAGGGATCTGAACTTTTGCCCATGCAGTTGCTTCCATGGGCCACTATGATGTAAACTGCAACACATATGCTAGCTACCTCCTTCCCTGTGTCTATGTAAATGATTGGGGTCTGGTTCAGGGGGCGAGATTTCCTGATTTAGGACCCCAGCTCCATTTTGGTTGATTAAGGGACCCTCTCCATCTCTGAGAATATCATCAAATCATAGAACCCCTGCAGTGCAGAATAGAGGCCATTCAGCCCATCGATTCTACCCCGACCCTCCGAAGGGCATCCAACCCAAACCCCGTATTGCCCATGGCTAACCCACCCAGCCAGCACATCCCCAGACCCTTTGGACCAACTCAGCACAGCCAATCCACCCTAATGTGCACATATTTGGACTGTGGGAGGAAACCAGAGCACCCAGAGGAAACCCACACAGACACAGGGAGAATGTGCAAACTCCACACAGACAGTCACCCGAGGGTGGAATCGAACCCGGGTGCCTGGTGCTGTGAGGCAGCGGTGCTAACCACGAGTATAACTAATAATTATTGTGCTAATAAGATTAATGTCTGAATACATTTGCAAAAAGCACATGAAGTTGGTAAATGCACTCAAAGTGAATGTGTGTGAGGTGATAGTTTTTGGCTGGAATAATAAGCATGTTACAAATCCCTGGGAAATAAATCTGTGAAATGGGATTGAGGGATACTGGGCTGCAGATACACGAATCATGAATAGTATTGACACAGGTTAATTAGAAAAATCAGAGACAGCAATGGAGCTCATTTCGGGAGGAACAGAGTACAAAAGTTAGTTCAAATTTTTGTGAAATGTGGCTCGACCAAGCATTGAGTAACAGGTCCGCTCTCCAGGTTGTAAAAAACACAGACAGGCATAAGAGGAGATAGTAGGAACTGCAGATGCTGCAGAATCCGAGACAACAAGGTGCAGGGCTGGATGAACACAGCAGGCCAAGCAGCATCATAGGAGCTTGGCCTGCTGTGTTCATCCAGCTCTGCACCTTGTTGTCAGACATAAGAGGAGTTGGGAAAAATTTACAATCATTGTATCAGACTCAATACTTGTCAGACTTAATTCCCCTCAAGAAAATCTGCACAGGCTAGAGGTCTTTCCTCAGGTAAGGAGAAAACTGAGAGGTGACCTGACAGATAAAAGGGTAACAAAGTAAAACATTGAAGTGCGAATGCTGGAGATCTGAAACAAAAACGGAAATTGCTGGCAAAACTCAGCAGGTCTGGCAGCATTTGTGGGGAGAGAGAAAGAGAGAGAGAGTTAATGTTTCAATTGTAGTGACTCTTCTTTAGAATGGTTAAAGGGTTAGATAGGCTAGAAGCAGACGAAATGTGTCCACCTTTGTGGAGTACAGAACTCGGGCCCATCATGATAAGACAGTCACTGATGAATCGAAACAGGAACTCAGGTAAACCCATCTTTATCCAGAGAGTGGTGAGAATGTGGAAGTTGGTCCCACAGGGACTAAGAACAAAAGAACAAAGAAAATTACAGAGATAGTAGGAACTGCCGATGCTGGAGAATCTGAGATAACAAGGTATAGAGCTGGGTGAACACAGCAGGCCAAGCAGCACCAGAGGAGGAGGAAAGCTGACGCTTCAGGTCTGGACCCTTGTTCAGAAACGTTTCTGAACAAGGGTCCAGACCCGAAACGTCAGCTTTCCTGGTCCCCTGATGCTGCCTGGCCTGCTGTGTTCATCCAGCTCTATACCTTGTTATCAAAGAAAATTCCAGTACAGGAACAGGCCCTTCGGCCCTCCACGCCTGCTCCGACACACTGCCCGTCATAACTAAACCCCCTACCCTTCCAGTGACCGTATCCCTCTATTCCCATCCTATTCATGTATTTGTCAAGACGTCCTTTAAAAGTAACCATCGTATCTGCTTCCACCACCTCCCCATGCAGCGAGTTCCAGGCGCCCACCACTCTCTGTGTAAAAAACTTGCCTCGTACATCACCTTTGATCCTTGCCCCTCGCACCTTAAATCTATACCTCCTAGTAACTGACTCTTCCACCCTGGGAAAAAGCTTCTGACTGTCCACTGTGTCCATGCCCTCCATAATCTTGTAGCCCCTCAACCTCTTTTGTTCCAGTGAGAACAACCCAAGTTTCTCCAACCTCTCCTCATCGATAATGTCCTCCATGTCAGGCAACATCCTGGTAAATCTTTTCTGTACCCTCTCCAAAGCCACCACATCCTTCTGGTAGTGTGGTGACCAGAATTGAACACAATATTCCAAATGCAGCCTAACTAAGGTTCTATAAAGCTGCAACATTACCTGACAATTTTTAAACTCGGTTCCCTGGCCGATGAAGACAAGCATGCTGTATGCCTTGCAGACTACCTTTTCCACCTGCGTTGCCACTTTCAGTGACCTGTGTACCTGTACACCCAGATCCCCCTGCCTATCAGTACTTTTAAGGGTTCTGCCATTTATTGTATATTTTCCATCTGGATTGGACCTTCTGAAATGCATTACCTCACATTTTTCCATATTAAACTCCATCTGCCATCCCTCTGCCCAGATCACCAACCAATCTATATCCTGCTGTATCCTTTGACAGTTGTCATTGCTATCCACAATCCGTAAACTTAATAATCAAACCAGTTACATTTTCCTCCAAATCTTTTATATATATTACAAACAGCAAAGATCCCAACACTGATCCCTGAGGAACGCCACTAGTCACTGCCCTCCATTCAGAAACTCACCCTTCCATTGCTACCCTCTGTCTTCTATGACCGAGCCAGTTTTTTTATCCATCTTGCAAGCTCACCTCTGACCCCGTGCGACTTTACCTTCTGTATCAGTCTGCCACGAGGAGCCTTGTCAAAGGCCTTACTGAAGTCCATGTCGACAACATTCACTATTCTACTTTCATTGATCATCATCGTCACTTCCTCAAAAAATTCAATCAAATTAGAGAGACACGACGTCCCCTTCACAAAACCACGTTGCCTCTCGCTAACATGCCCACTTATTTCCAAGTGGGAGTAAACCCCGTCTCGAAGAATCCTCTCCAATAATTTCCCTACCACTGACATAAGGCTCACCGGCCTGTAATTAGCTGGATTATCCCTGCCACCCTTCTTAAACAAAGGAACAACATTGGCTATTCTCCAATCCTCTGGGACCTCCCCTGTACCTCGAGTTGACGTAGATATTGTACGTGCCTTAAAGAGAAACTAGATAGTGGAGGATGTGAAAAAGTGAACTGAGGGGAGCTCAGTTGAAACATTGTCGCTGACATTAAGGAGTTGTGGTATTTGTCCAGTTTCTATGTTGTACACACAGTGTAGTTCAATAATGTTGTATTAAACGCTGAGGTTGTATTTTGTGGATCCCTGTATCCTCCTCTCTGACCTCACACCCTTATCTGAGCGGTTGCACTCTCAGCCTGAGTCAGAGGGTCATAGGTTCACTTCCCAACCAGACCCACTCTGAGACTCCCATCACCAGGGGTGGGAGGACATCTTTCTCTTGAGGTGTTAAACCAAGGTCCCATTAAGTGGGAACAAACGATTCCACAGCATTAACTGCATCACAATGTGCAGCATTGTACAATAGCTTCAGGCCTTTTTGGCATTGCATTCCCACAACTTCCACTCCCTCCACCACTGACGCTCAGTAGCAGCAGTATGTACAATCTACAAAATGCACTGCAGAAATTCACCAAAGATCTTTAGGCAGCATCTTCCAAATCTACAACCACTTCCATCTAGAAGGACAAGGGCAGCAGATAAATGGGAACACCACCACCTGCAAGTTCCCCTCCAAGCCACTCTCCATCCTGACTTGGAAACATGGAATGGCAGGACACTAGGAAGCTCAGAGGAACTGAGGTATCTTGTGGTGATTGTCCTCAGATCCTTGAAGGTGGCAGGACAGTTAGAGACGTTAAGAAAGCATACAGGATGCTTTCCTTTTTCAGTTAAGGCATAGATTAAAAGAACAGGGAAATTATGTTGGAGCTGTACATAACTTTGGTGAGGCCACAGCTGAAGTACTGTGTCCAGTTCTGTTTACCACACTATAGGAAGGATTTGATTGCACTGGAGAGGGTGCAGAGGAGATTCACCAGGATGTTACCTGGGATGGAGTGTTTCAGCAATGAAGAGAAGCTGGATAAGCTCAGGTTGTTTTCTTTGGAGTAGAGCGGGGATCTGATTGAGGTGTGTAAGATTATGAGGGGCATGGACATGGTTGATAGAATGCAGCTGTTCCCCTTAGTTGAAGGGTCAATAACAAGGCGGCACAATTTTAAGGTGAAAGGCAGGAGATTTAGGGGGGCATTTGAGGAGCCATTTTTCACCCGGGGCACGGAGCATTTCTGGAATTCACTACTTGGGAAGGTAGTTGAGGCGTGAACCCTCATAACCTTTAAAAAGTACTTGATGAGCTTTCAAAATGTCATAACATTCAAGACTATGGGCCTAGTGTGGGAAAGTGGACTAGTGTAGATCTGCAGTAATTTTTGTTGGTGCACGCTCGATGAGACAAATGACATCTTCTGTACTTTATAATTTTATGATTCTATGAATATATTGGTGTTGCCTCACTGTCGCTGGGTCAAAATCCTGGAATTCCCTCCCTAAGGGCATTGTGGGTCAACCCACAGCACATGGACTGCAGCGGTTCAAGAAGCTCACCCCCACCTTCTCAAGGGACAACTAGGGACGGGCAATAAACGCTGACCCAGCCAGCAACGAGCATTTTCTGTGAATGAATTTTAAAACAACTTCAGGAATTCCTTTACTGACACAATTCTAACTCTATTACTGGCTGGTAAAGCCAAGAAAAGGCACTCAAAATCAAATTCTCTCTGTCTGTCTGATTGTCACTCTGTTTGTTGAGTTGTCTCTGTGATTGTCTGTCTGGCTTTCTGTTTGATTGGCTGGCTGTGTTTTGCTCTGTTTAATTATTCCCCTCTCTGTCTGGTAAACTCCCTCTGATGGATTGTCGATCGCTACGAATGTCTGACTGCCACTCTTCTCCCTGGCTAGCTGCCTGATTGTTTGTGATTTAGTTAGAGACAAAAAAAACTGCAGATGCTGGAGACCAAGATAGACAAACAGGAGGCTAGAAAGACACAGCAGGCCAGGCAGCATCTGGAGAAAAGTAGTCCCGAAGAAGGGTAATACTCGAAACTTTGACTGCTCCTTTTCTCCAGATGCTGCCTGGCCTGCTGTGTTCTTCCAGCCTCCTGTTTGTCTGTGATTTAGTGTCCAACTTCCTGTGTCTGTCTCTATCTGATTGTCTGTCTATCTTAACGTCTTCCTATCTTTAGTTAATTATCTGACTCTTTCTCTGTGTTTGATTTTCTGTCTCTTTCTCTGTCTGTCTGTCTGTGCTACAGTCTGTGATCCATCCATGAATCCTCTCATGTGAGTGATCCTTTGCCCTGTTGTTTCTGTACACTTCCAGACAGTAAACACAGAATATCCTCGTCTTGTTGTGTCCTAACGCAGACACAGCTTCCTACCTTCCACCGGTGCTGGAGCAGCGATGTGGGTTTTGCTCAAAGTGACTGATTTCTGCACGGCAATCCTATTAGGTATTGCTGACTGCTCTTGTGTGTTTGCAGAACTTGTTACACAGAGACAGGAAGTGTTCCAAGTTAATAAAGTACCGCCCAAAGCCCATTAACCCTTCCCTGCCCACATCATCCTGTATGCAAGTCAGGCCCCTGTTGGCCTCAATAACCACTGAGATGCATCTTCGTGCTCCCACCAATAGGCCAGTGAGAAATGGTGAGTTTTAGCGAAATAACTCCTCAGTTACTTTCACCCCATTTCCCTACACAGCACGCTCCTCATCCAATGGCTACGGGCTCTTGTGGCTGCAGGAACAGATGCTCCAACACCACATTCTCTATCTCTGCCAGCATCAGAGCACAGTCCATGTCATCACTTCAAACAGTGGGCCCACAGACACTTGACCAAGAGATCACTGGGCAGTGATCAGGAGCAGGAACTCTGGCTGATTGCCTCTCTTGCTCTCTCTCTCCCTCTCTCTAACCTAGGGGTCACTCTGTGTGTAGTATGATACTGGAATAAGAGGGTACTGACTAGCATTTACAGGATCCTATGCAACACATTCTGGTCAGCACTAAAAACAACATCCTGTGTCTGCAGTAATTTGTACCTACATTCTGATCACCATATGGGCTCATTTCCCCCATCAATTAAACCCCAATCACAACTTTCTAGCCTAGCTGTTAATAGCTGGCAGTGTTACAGGGGTTGCTGGGTCCTGTTTACTCTGCCGAGGACTGTATTGTGTTATTGGGGGTGTTAGGTGGAAGGTCAGGGAGCAATGCCCAGTGAGAAGGGGCTTGGTGCACAAGCCCTCTTTAACAATAAATGTCTGAATCCCAGTGATCCAGATGTTAATGACGTTAACAGTGAAAGGTAGCCTCTGCAGAGCTTCTCTTTGACTTTTATTTCAGACCGAGTTCGATCTGCCTGGGCAGGTTGAGTTTGTCTGAACACAGCACACCCAGGAAAAGCAGGTTTGGCAACAGTACAGAGGTGGTGGGTGTGGCAGAGCCTTCCGGACTGTTCCGTCAGTGTTTGAAATGCGACAGGCACGATTCAGGACTGCTCCAAGAATGGGAAAAGACTTGAGGCCAAAACGTACAAAGGTCCTTGTGGTATAACAGGTCTCGACTATCACTCCCAGGACAGGGACAGCACAGGGTTAGATACAGAGTAAAGCTTCCTCTACACTGTCCCCCATCAAATGCTCCCAGGACAGGGACAGCACTGGGTTAGATACAGAGTAAAGCTCTCTCTACACTGTCCCCATCAAACACTCCCAGGACAGGGTCAGTATGGGGTTACATACAGAGTAAAGCTCCCTCTGTATTATTCCCAACAATCACTCCCAGGATAGGGATAGGCTGGGGCTAGATACAGAGTAAAGGTCCCTTGACACTGTCCCCAAAAAATACTCCCAGGACATGTACAGCACTGGGTTGGGTACAGAGAAAAGCTTCCTATATGCACTGTTCCCTATCAAACACTCTCAGGAGACTGCAACAGAGTTATATACAATATTGATATACAGAGGGATCTTGCTGTGCAAGTACAGGGCTCCCTGAAATTGGTGACACAAGAGGACAAGGTGGTAAAGAAGGCGTATGGCATGCTTGGTTCATCAGTCGGGGCACTAAGTATACAAGTTGGCAAGGCATGTTGCAGCTGTATGAACCTTTCGTTAGACCACATTTGAATTACTGTATGCTGTTCTGATTGCCACAATAGAGGAAGGATGTGGAGGCTTTGGAGAGGGTGCAGAAGAGGTTTACCAGGATGTTGTCTGGATTGGAATGTATTAGCTCAAAGGAGAGGTTGGACAAACTTGGATTGTTTACACTAGAGTGTCAGAGGGTGAGGGGCGAACTTATAAAATTATGAGCGGCATGGATAAGGTGGATAGACCCAGTCTTTTTCCCAGGGTAGGAATGTCAAGTACTAGGGATCATAGGTTCAAGGTGAGAGGGAAAGTTTAAAGGAGATGTGGGAAGTAAGTCTTTTACCCAGAAGGTGGTAGGTGCCTGGAATGTGCTGCCAGGCAGTTGGTAGAAACAGAGACAATAGCAGTGTTTTAACAGGTATTTAGACAGACACATGAATAGGCAGGGAACAGAGGGATCCAGATTATGTGCAGTTAGATGGGATTAGTTTAGAATGGCATCATGGTTGGCACAGCCATGGCAAGCTGAATGGTCTGTCCCTTGCTGTACTATCCTATTCTATTCAGTTCTGTACTCATATAACAGGCCAAATTTACCCTGATCAATTACTGCCCCATCAGTCTCCTCTCGATCATCAGTAAAGTGATGGAAGGTGTCAGTAACAGCGCTATCAAGCAGCACCTGCTCAGCAATAACCTGCTCAGTGACGCCCAGTTTGGGTTCCGCCAGAGTCACTCAGCTCCTGATCTCATCACAGCCTTGGTTCAAACATGGACAAAAGGAGCTGAATTCCAGAGGTGAGAGTCACAGCCGCAGAGTCATAGAGTCATAGAGTCATACAGCACAGAAACAGACCCTTTGGTCCAACCAGTCCATGCCGAACATAATCCCAAACTAAACTAGTCCCACCTGCCTGCTCCTGGCCCATATCCCTCCAAACGTTTCCTATTTATGTACTTAGCCAAATGTCTTTTAAATGTTGTAACTGTACCCACAACCACCACTTCTTCAGGAACATCATTCCACACGCGAACCACCCTCCGTGTAAAAAAATTGCCGCTCTTATCTTTTTTAAATCTTTCTGCACTCACCTTAAAAATCTGCCCCAAGCCTTGAAATCCCACATCTTAGGGAAAAGACAACTACCATTAACTCTATCTATACCCCTCATTATTCTATAAACTTTATAATGTCACCTTTCAACTTCCTATGCTCCAGTGAAAAAAGTCCCAAACAATCCAGCCTTTCTTTATAACTCAAATCTTCCATATCCAGCAACATCCTGGTAAATCTCTTGTGGACCGTCTCTAGCTTAATGATATCCTTCCAATAACTAGGTGACCAGAACTGGACATAGAATTCCAGAACAGGCCTCAACAATGTCCTGCACAACCTCAACGGGACTTCCCAACTCCTATATTCAAAGAACTGAGCAACGAAGGGAAGTGTACCAAATGCCTTTTTAACCATCCTGTCTATGTGTGACACAAACTTCAAAGAGTTATGTACCTGCACCCCTAGGTCCCTCTGTACTACCCATGGCCCTACCATTAATTATATAAGCCCTACCCCTGTTTGCTTTACCAAAATGCAATACCTCACATTTATCCAGATTGAACTCCATCTGCCATTTTTCAGCTCATTGACCCATTTGATCAAGATCCCTTTGTAATCTTAGAAACCTTTTTCACTGTCTACAATGCCACCAATTTTGGTGTCATCCACAAACTTACGAACCATGCCTTCTATATTCTCATCCAAATCATTTATATAAATGACAAGCAAAAGAGGACCCAGAACCAATCCCTGTGGAACATCACTGGTCACAGGCCTCCAGTACGAAAAGCAACCATCCACCATCACTCTCTGTCTCCTGCCATTAAGCCAATTATGTATCCAGTTGGCAAGCTCACCCTGAGTCCCATGTGATATAACATTACTAATTAGTCTACCATATGGAATCTTGTCAAAGGCTTTACTAAAATCCAAATAAACAACATCTACTGCTCTGCCATCATCAATCTTTTTGGTAACTTCATCAAACAACACAATCAAGTTTGTGAGACAGGATTTTCCTCACACAAAACCATGCTGACTACACCTAATCAAGTTTTTGTCTCTAAATGTCCATAAAACATATCTTTTATAATTACCTCCAACAATTTATCCACCACGGATGTCAGACTCACAGTTCCATAGTTCCTTGGTTTCTCCTTATCACCTTTCTCCAACAAAGGTACAACATTAGCCATCATCAGGCTGATGATGATGATGCAAATATTTCTGCAAGGGGTCTCACTATTTCCTCCCCTACTTCCCACAACATTCTGGGATACATTAGATCGAGTCCCAGAGATTTATCCATGTTTATATTCTCTAAGACCTACCAAACGTGCTCTTCTGTAATGTTAACTGTTTCTAAAACAACAAAATTTATTTCTCTGCATTCTCTAGACTCCATTTCTTCTTCCACAGTAACAACTGATGTGAAATATTCATTTAATATTTCTCCCATCTCCTGAGGTTCAACACAAAGAATGATCTTCTTGATCTTTAAGGGACCCAACCCTCTCTCTAGTTAATCTCATGCTCTTACTGTACTTGCAGAATTTCTTTGGATTATCCTCAACCTTATCTGCCAATGTCAGAAATCACATGAATCACACAAGTCATAGTCCAACACATTTAAATGAAAATGCAATCTTTTGGAGACACTCCTTCAGGTGTTAGTGAGAGAGGTAGTATTTGACACAGAATTTATAAGTAAAAGATCAAAGTATCACACCACTGATCAGGAAGTACTAAACAAACCTAATACACTGTTAAGTCTTTAAGCAGTTAGAAGGTTTTAATTGAATCAGAGATAGTAGGAACTGCAGATGCTGGAGAATCCGAGACAACAAGGTGCAGGGCTGGATGAACACAGCAGGCCAAGCAGCATCATAGGAGCAGAGAGGCTTTGAAGGTTTTAATTGATTATTTTGTGTATGTAGATCCCCGAATTCTTTTGAAGTCATTGTCCTGAGAGAACTAAAGGTTTTATCAGTGTAAAGAAGAGGTGACATTTGAGGTCAGACAATGCATGTTAGGTGTGAAACGTGTTTACAATCAATTTGAGCTTTGGTTTGGAGTCAGACTGGTTTTATTTCTAAAGTAGGAATTTATAAAACGGCACACTGGCTTTTTGAACAAAAAAGATTGTATCTGCAAATACAAATTCACCCCGTAATTGTGTGTGTGCGTGTGTGTGTGAGAGAGAGAGAGAGAATGCCTGCACGTGTGTGGGAGAGACAGTGTGTGTGCGTGTGTCTATATGCACGCACTCTGTCTTGCCCACACACACACACACACACACAAAAACACACACACACACACACTCCTTCTCTCTATTCCACATACACTCGTTCTCTCTCTCTCTCCACCACCCCCCCAACACACACACACACACCCACACTCCTTCTCTCTATTCCACATACACTCATTCTCTCTCTCTCTCCACCACCCCCCCAACACACACACACACACAAACACACAAACAAACACACACACACACAAACACACAAACAAACACACACATACAAACACACAAACAAATTCACACACAAACACACAAACAAACACACACACACACACACACACGTGAATCTATGTGGTGAATTTGTATTTGCAGATATATTCTATTTTGTTCAAAGAGAACACAATTTTTGGACTATCAATATGGTATTTTATAAATTCTTACTTTAGAAATAAAACCAGTCTGACTCCTTTAATTCTCTCAGGACAGTGACTTCAAAGGAATTCGGGGATTTACACACACAAAATAATCAATTAAAACCTTCTAACTGATTAAAGGTTTAACAGTGTATTAGGTTTGTTTAGTACACCCTGATCAATGGTGTGATCCTTTGATCTTTTACTTATAAATTCTGTGTCGGATACTACCTCTCTCACTAACACCTGAAGGAGTGACTCCAAAAGATTGCATTTTCAATTAAACCTGTTGGACTATAACCTGGTGTTGTGTGGACTATAACCTGGTGTTGTGTGGACTATAACCTGGTGTCGTGTGGACTATAACCTGGTGTCGTGTGGACTATAACCTGGTGTCGTGTGATTTCTGACCTTGGCAGATAAGTTTAAGGATAACCAAAGAGATTCAGCAAGTACACTAGGAGCACAAGGGTAACTAGAGAGAGGGTCTTGTCATTTCTGCCTGTGTCCACACCAGTCCAACACCGGGACCTCCACATCATGCTTACCTGCCAATGCTATCTCATATTCCCTCTTTGCCTTCCTGATTTCTTTCTTAAGGATGCCCTTACATTCTTTATATTGATTAAGAGATTCAATTGAACGAAATTGTCTATACCTGAAGTAAGATTCTCTTTTATCCTTGACTAGAACCTTAATACCTTTATTCATCCATTGTTCCTTAATATTAACCAGCCTTATCCTTCACTCTAACAGGAACAAAATGCCTCTGCCATCACACTCTTGAATGCCTCCCACTTGTCAGACACCCGTTTACCTGCAAACAGTCTACTCCAATCAACTTTTGAAAATTCTTCTCTCTTACCTTTAAAATTTGCATTATTCCAATTAAAAACTTTAACTTTTGTGGAAGGCTTATCCTTTTCCATAACCATTTTGTAATTAGAATTATGATTGCTAGATTGAAAGTGCTCCCCTGCATTTCTTCAGTCACCTGCCCTGCCTTGTTGTCCAAAAAAAGGTCTAGTTTTGCTCCTTCTCTAGTTGGAGCAACCATGTACTCATAAAGAAAATTTTCTTGAACGCATTTAACAAATTCTTCACCATCCAAACCTTTAACACTATGTTTGGAAAATTTGAAAAAAAAATGTCCAATCTTCTTCACAACTGATTGTAGCTGGGAAAAGGTTGAAGTTTATGCAAAAGATAGGGTAGGAGGAGCGGGTGACAAGTGGTGGAGATACACCCTAGAGTGAGAGAAAAACAGTTGGACAGACAAAGGAATGGGTAAAGATCAGCCTGGGGGAACAAATAGCCGTGAACTGGAAATTCTGAAACTAACATAAGGCATCACAGGAATCATGAATGTAAGTGGAAGGGACAGGATGAGTCCACGGGCTCCAGACATCTCCTCTTTACCATGGAAATGCAATCTATTTACACATCCATCCCCCATCAGAGTGGTCTCAGGGTTCTCCACTTCTTCCTGGAAAAATGACCTGAACCATCCCCATTCACCACCACCCTCCTCAGCCTGATTGACCATGTCCTCACTCTGAACAACATCTCATAGAGTCATAGAATCGTGGATGCATACAGCATGGAAAAAGACCTTTCAGTCCAACTCATTCATGTTGACCAAGTTTCCCAATCTAAATTAGTCTCATTTGCCTGAGTTTAGCCCTTTATCTCTCTAAGCCTTTCCTATTCATGTACCTGTCTGAATGTCTTTTAAACGTTGTGGCTGTATCTACATATACCACTTCATCTGGTAGCTCATTGCACATACGAACCACTCTCCATGTGAAAAAATTGTCCCTCAGGTCCCTTTTAAATCTTTGTCCTCTCATCTTAAAATTATGTCCTCCAGTTTTGAATTTCCCCATCCTAGGGAAAAGACCTTTACTATTCACCTTATCTATGCCCATCTTGATTTTAGAAATTTCTACAAGATCACCCTTCAACCTCCTATGCTCCAGTGAAAAAGTCCCAGCCTATCTACCCTCTCCTTATAACTCAAACCCTCTAGTGCCAGTAACATCCTGGCAAACCTTTTCTGAACCTTCTCCAATTTAATAAAATCATTCCTGTAGCAAAGCGACCAGAACTGTACACAGTAGTCCAGAAGAGGCCTCACCAACTGCACCAAGATATCCAACCTTCTATACTCAATGATTTGACCAATGAATGCACATGTGCCTCAGGCAATGATAATACCAACACCTTTAATACTGATTCTAGTATCTGGGAAACCTTTTACAAGAATCTTAATTGATTGTGTAAGATCCGTCCCTAAAAAAAAATGTGGCAATCAGTATTTGTTGACCATAAAAGATGTGTTTACGAGATAAATGGAGGCCATTCCATTACATAATATGAAATATTAAAGGACTGTAGAAGAGTTACTCAATTTTTTTTATGAGATATGGACTACCCACAGAAATACAATCAGATCAAGGGTCAAAGTTTAAAACAGAGTTATTGAAGGAAGCTATGGATAACTTAGGAATAAAACAATTCAAATCCAGTTCTGAGGAAGGGCCACCAGACCCGAAACGTTAACTCTGTTTTTTCCTTCACAGATGCTGCCAGACCTGCTGAGCTTTCCCAGCAACTTCTGTTTCTGTTCCTGATTTACTGCATCCGCAGTTCTTTTGGTTTTAAATTCAAATCCACTATCTACCATTCAGAATTGGAAGGAGCATTAGAATGGTGGCATCAAACTTTAAAGACCATGTTATGGAGTCATAGAGTCACAGAGTAATACAGCATGGAAACAGGCCCTTCGGCCCAAACCGGTCCATACTGACCATGGTGCCCACTCGGCTAGTTCCATTTGCCTGCATTTGGTCCATATCCCTCTGAACCCTTCCTATCCATGTACCTATCCAAATGTTTTTTAAATGTTGCTGTTGTACCTGCCTCAACCACTTTCTCTGGCAGCCCATTCCATATACACACCACTGTCTGTGTAAAGAAGTTGCCCCTCAGGTCCTTCTTAAATCTTTTGCCTCTCACCTTAAACTTATGCTCTCTAGTTTTCACTTCCCCATCCCTGGGAGAAAGACTATATGCATTCATCCTATCTGTGCCCCTCATGATTTTATACACCTCAATAAAGTCACCCCTCATTCTCCTACGTTACAAGGAATAAAGTCCTATCCTGGCCAACCTCTACCTATAACTCAGGCTGACTAGTCCTGGCAACATCTTCGTAAATCTCCTTTGCACACTTTACAGTTTAACTATGTCTTTCCTATAAGAGGGTGGCCAAAACTGTACACAATACTTCAAGTGCGGCCTCACCAATGACTTATACAACTGTAACATAACGTCCCAACTCCTATACTCAATGTCTCTACCGATGAAGTTCAGCATGCTAAATGCCTTCTTCACCGCCCTGTCTATCTGTGACACAGCTTTCAATGAACTATACACATGTACTCCTAGGTCCCTCTGTTCCACAACACTCCTCAGGACCTTTCCATTTACTGTATAAGTCCTACCTTGGTTTGACTTTCCAAATTGCAACACCTCACACTTATCTGTATTGAATTGCATTTGCCAATCCTCAGGCCGTTGCAATCACATGGAAAGTAACTGTGGATAGCATCAAAAGCAACAATGATAGTTTATGCCCACTCTCAATACTCTTAGAGTAGGGTTTCCACCAGTAATGTTACAATAGAATCATCATCTGTAATGTTTGAATAGAATAATAAGTAGCATTGTTAGAGTAATGTCGGCCCCATTAGTATTAATTCAGAGTTAGCATGTTTGTATAAGAACATTACCTGCCAATTACAATAGAATCACATTAGGTTACAGCAGAATTGAAAATAGTGGTAACAAAAACAGAAATTGCTGGAAAAGCTTAGCAGGTTGGGCAGCATCTGTGGAGAGAAATCAGTGTTAACCTTAGATAACAAGGTGTAGAGCTGGATAAACAGTTCCTACTATCTCAGCGTTAACCTTTCTGGTCCATGGCCTTTCTTCAGAACCCTCCTCTTCACAGATGCTGCCAGACCTGCTGAGCTTGGCCAGCAATTTCTGTTTTTCTTTCTGATTTACAGCATCCAGTTTTTATTGAAAATAGTGGTGTTTGGGGTATGCTTAGCAATAGGATGGTTAGAGCTGGGCCCTCGACAAACATTATACAGCAGGATTGCCACATACAACATTTGATTAAAATAATTATTGGGAGCTTTAGGCTAGATCTTTCAGCCGTAATGTTGGAATAAATCACCAGCAGCTTTGTTCCAGTGGAAACATTGTATTGGAGTAGGATTACGCTGATTATAATACTGGATGATCGCATACAGTAATAATACTAAGTGGTAATATTACAATCGTCTCAGCAATAATTACTTGAGAGTAGACTTATTTCTAATAATGTCAGCTTAGTATCATCAGTAATAATGCTAGTGCAGGGGTAACAGCATTACCACCCCAATGCTGTAAGACCAGAGTCACCATCAGTAATAGTCAATTAGAATCACTTCTCAACTTGAGTGGTGCTGTAAGTCCATGGTAATGTTTGAATAGAGTCAAAAATCTGAGAAACAGATAAACACCTGAAATATTAAAATAGTGTTTTCACTAGTAATAATCAGTCATGTCAGAGGGGTGGCCATGGGTACCCACATGGGCACCTGTTATGCCTGTCCCTTCATGGGGTATGTGGAATATTCCTTGTTCCAGTCCTAATTTGGCCCCCACCCAGAATTCTTTCTCTGGTATATCGATGGTATCATCGGTGCTGCTTCCCTTTTTCATCTGGAATTGGAAAGGTTTATCAATTTCGCTTTCAATTTCCACCCTGCCCTCACTTTCACCTGGTCTATCTCTGACTCCTCCCTTCCCTTCCTCAACATCTCTGTTTCCATTTCTGGGGATAGACTGGCCACTAATATCCACTACAAACTCACTGACTCCCACAGCTACCTGGACTATACATCCTCACACCCTGCTTCTTGTAAAGACTCTATTCCATTCTCCCAGCTACTCCATTCCAATGCATCTGTTCTGATGAGGTCAAATTCAATAAAGGAGCCTCCGAAATGTCCACCTTCTTCCTCAACCAAGAATTACCCAGCATCATGGTTGATATCGCCCTCAGCCGGGTCTGACCCATCTCCCACACTTACCCCCTCACTCCCTCTCCTCACTCTTATGACAAAGATAGGGTCCCCTTGTCCTCACCTACCACCCCACCAGCATCCACATCCAGAGGATCATTAGTCGTAATTTATGCCAATTCATATGGGATGCCATCATCAGACAGACATTCCCTTCCCCTCCATTGTCAGCTCTGGGAAACACTGGCCCATTCTTCCTCCACTACTAACACCCTTCACAACCCCATGGCAACATTCCCTGCAACCAGCAAGGTGTAACACCTGCCCATTTACCTCTTCCCAAGGCATCCAAACATACCTTCCAGGTGAAGCAACACTTCACCTGCACTTCCCAGAATCTAGTCTACTGCATTCGCTGCTCACAATGTGGTCTCCTCTACATTGGGGAAATGAAGCATAGACTGGGAGGCCGCTTCACAGAACATTTACATTCTGTTTGCAAAAAAAGACCCTGAGTTTCCAATTACCTGCCACTTTAAGACACCACCCTGTTCCCTGACCAACATCTCTGTCTCAGGCTTGCTGCAGTGCTTATAGACACACTACAGTGTAGAAGCAGGCCATTTGGCCCATCAAGTGCACAACCACCCTCAGAAGAACATTCCACCCAGACCCACCCCATCACTGTAGTCCTGCATTTCCCATGGCTAACTCACCTAGCCTACACATCCCTGGACACTACGGGCAAGTTATCATGACCAAACCACCTAGCCTACATATCTTTGGAGTGTGTGAGGAAACCGGAGCACCCGGAGGAAACCCACGCAGACACGGGGAGAATGCTCAAACTCCACACAGACAGTCACCCGAGGGTGGGATCAAACCTGGGTCCCTGGTGCTGTGGGGCAGCAGCGCTAACCACTGAGCCACCGTGTCGCCCACTGAAGCTCAGTGCAAGCTGGAAGAACAACACCTCATTTTCTGCTTCAGAACCCTGCAGCCTTCTGGACCCAATATGGAATTCAATAATTTTAGGGTTTGAGGCAACTTCTGCCCAAGTCCTTACTTCAACCCCACACACCATGCCTTGTCACATGGACTGTGACCACAACAACCCATTGTCAATCACTGATGGTGCCCATTAGCACCTAGTCATTCACCCAGAGTGACCTTTACCTACTCCTTTCTCTAACCAACTGTTTCTCTCCCTCCTCGGGCTCTATCTCCACTTATTCCACATATATCTTCTGCTTAATACCAGCTATTTCCTGGCTATCACCAGTTTTGAAGAAGGATCAATGGACCCCAAAACATTAACTCTGTATTCTATCCAGGGATGATGCCAGACCTACTGCGTTTTCCCAGAAATTTTAATTTTTGTTGTGAAGTATAAGCTGTACATCACCTTTAATCTTCACTGCACGTGCAGGAAGGGAAAAAGGATACCTATCACAACTGAAACTCAGCAAGCAAGTCCTGTACTGATGAACATGAGGTGAAAATGGAAGGTATAAAATAACAGCAGGAGCAACATTTCCAGACATCTACAAAAACAGTGGGGCATGCAGTTCCAGTCCTATGGTGACAGTAGGAGCTGGAGTTCTGGTTCTGTACGGTGACAGTAGGAGCTGGAGTTCTGGTTCTGTACGGTGACA
>NC_063338.1:96968256-96971962 GCF_021869965.1 Rhincodon typus
CCTCCCCTCCCTCCCTCCCTCACACCCTGGTCCTCCTCCCCTCCCTCACTCGCTCACACTCTGGGCCTCTTCCCCTCCCTCACTCCCTCAAGCTCTGGGCCTGTTCCCCTCCCTCACTCCCTCAAGCTTTGGGCCTCTTCCCCTCCCTCACTCCCTCAAGCTCTGGTCCTCCTCCCCTCCCTCACTCCCTCACACTCTGGTCCTGACAGCAAAGACATCTATGTCAGACTCTGCCATCGATTCCAGCTCCACCTTCAACACCATAATCCCTACCAGACTGATCTCAAAACTCCGAGACCCTGGCCTCGGCTCCATCCTCTGCAAATGGATCCTCACCTTTAAGACCCACACACCACAATCAGAGAGGATAGATAACTGCACCCCCTCCACAATAACACTCAACAATGGCGCCCCCCCCCCCCCCCCCCCGTCTTTGCTCCAATGAAAATAGCCCTAGCTCCATCAACCTTTCCTCATAAGACTTGCCCTCCAGTCCAGGCAGCATCCTGATAAATCTCCTCTGCACCCTCTCTAAAGCTTCCACATCTTTCCTGTAATGAGGTGACCAAAACTGAACACAATATTCCAAGTGTGGTCTAACCAGGGTTTTATAGAGCTGCAGCATAACCTCGCGACTCTTAAACTCAATTCCCCAGCCAATGAAAGGCAACACACCATATGCCTTCTTTACAACCCTATCAACTTGGGTAGTAACTTTGAGGGATCTATGGACATGGACCTCAAGATCCCTCTGTTCCTCCACACTGCCGAGAATCCTGCCATTAACCCTGTATTCTGTATTCAAATTCGACCTTCCAAAATGAATCACTTCACACTTTTCTGGGTTGAATTCCATCTGCCACTTCTTTGCCCAGCTCTGCATCCTACAGTGTCCCGTTGCAACCTAGAACAGCCCTCCACGCTGTCCACAACTCCACCAACCTTTGTGTCATCGGCAAACTTACTAACCCACCCTTCCACTTCCTCATCCAAGTCATTTATAAAGATCACAACGAGCAGAGGCCCCAGAACAGATCCCTGTGGAACACCACTGGTCACCGAGCTCCAGGCTGAATACTTTCCATCTACTACCACCCTCTGTCTTCTATTGGACAGTCAGTTTTGTATCCAGACAGCCAAATTTCCCTGAATCCCATGCCTCGTTAGCTTTCTGAATGAGTCTACCATGTGGAACCTTATTAAATGCCTTGCTAAAATCCATATACACCACATCCACTGCTCTACCTTCATCAATGTGTTTTGTCACATCCTCAAAGAATTGAATAAGGCTTGTGAGGCATGACCTGCCCCTCACAAAGCCATGCTGACTATTTCTAATCAAACTGTGCTTTTCCAAATAATCATAAATACTATCTCTCAGAATCCTTTCCAATAATTTGCCCACCACAGAAGTAAGACTGACTGGTCAATAATTCCCAGGATTATCCCTATTCCCTTTCTTGAACAAGGGAATGATATTTGCCACCCTCAAATCATCTGGTACTACTCCAGTGGACAGTGAGAACGCAAGATCATCGCCAAAGGGGCAGCAATCTCTTCCCTTGCTTCCCGTACAACCTTGGGTATATCCCGTCTGGCCCAGGGGACTTATCTATCTATTTTTCTGAAGAAGGGTCCCGACCCAAAAATTCAGCTTTCCTGCTCCTCTGGTGCTGCCTGGCCTGCTGTGTTCCTCCAGCTTCACTCTATGTTATCTCTGACTCCAGCATCGGAGTTCTTACTATCTCTGACTTATCTATCCTCATGTTTTTCAAAATTTCTAGCACATCCTCCTTCCTAACAACAACCTGTTCGAGCATATCAGCCTGTTTCATGCTGTCCTCACAAACGCGAAGAGCCCTCTCACTGGTGAATACTGAAGCAAAGTATTCATTAAGAACCTCCCCTACCTCCTCTGACTCCACGCACAAGTTCCCTCCACTATCCCTGATCGGCCCTACCCTCACTCTGGCCATCCTTTTGTTCCTCACATAAGCATAAAACACCTTGGGGTTTTCCTTAATCCTACCCACCAAGGTTTTCTCATATCCCCTCCTAGCTCTCCTAAGTCCATTCTTCAGTTCCTTCCTGGCTACCTTGTAGCCCTCTAGAGCCCTGTCCGATCCTTGCTTCCCCAACCTTAAGTAAGCTTCCTTCTTCCTCTTGACTAGATGTTCCACATGTCTTACCATCCAAGGTTCCTTCACCTTACCATCCCTTCCTTGCCTCAGTGGGACAAACCTATTCAGTACTCGTAGCAAACGCTCCCGAAACAACCTCCACATTTCTGTCATGCATTTGCCTGAGAACATCTATTACCAATTTATGCTCCACAGTTCTTGCCTAATAGCATTGTAATTACCCTTCCCTGCTTAAACACTTTCCCATACCATCTGCTCCTATCCCTCTCCATGACTATAGTAAAGGCCAGGGAGTTATGATCACTATCACCAAAATGCTGTCCCACCAAGAGATCAGACATCTGAACTGGTTCATTACCAAGCATCAAATCCAATATGGCCTTCCCTCTAGTCGGCCTATCTACATATTGAGTCAGAAATCCTTTCTGGACACACCTGTCAAAATCTGCTCCATCCATACTATTTGCACTAAGGAGGTTCCAGTCGATATTAGGGAAGTTGAAGTCATCCATGACGACAACCCTATTACTTATGCACCTTTCCAAAATCTGCCTCCCAATCTGTTCCTCAGTGTCTCTGTTGCTATTGGAGGATCTGTAGAAAACTCCCAGTAAAGTGACTGCTCCTTTCCTGTTTCTGACTTCCACCCATACTGACTCAGTGGACAAACCCTCCTCCAAGACCTCCCTTTCTGCAGCTGTGATACCATCCCTGATTAGCAATGCCACTGCCTCGCGTCTTTTACCTCCCTCCCTATGTCTTTTGAAACATCTAAACTCTGGAACTTCCAACAACCATTCCTGCCCCTGTGTTATCCCAGTCTCCATGAAGGCCACAATATCATAGCTCCAAGTACTGATCCATGCTCTAAGTTCGTCATCCTTATTCCTGACACTTTTTGCATTAAAATAGATACACTTCAACCCATCGCACTGACTGCCACTTTGCCCTATCAACTGTCTGTCCTTCCTCACAGACTCTCTGCATGCTGTATCTGCCTGTACACCAGCTACCCCATCCTTTGATCCATAGCTCCGGTTCCCATCCCACTGCCAAACTAGTTTAAACCCTCCCAAAGAGCTCTAGCAAACTTCCCGCCCAGGATATTGGTGTCCCCCCAGCTCAGGTGCAACCAGTCCTTCCTGTACAGGTCCCACCTTCCCCAGAAGGTGTCCCAATGACCCACATAACTGAAGCCCTCCCTCCTACACCAGCTCTGTAGCCACACGTTCAGCTGTACTGGGTCTCTATTTCTGGCCTCACTCACCCGTGGCACCGGTAGCAATCCCGAGATTACTACTCTGCTTGTTAGTGTGAGTGTCAGTGTGTGTATTAGTGTGAGTGTGTGAGTGTGTCAGTGTGTATTAGTGTGAGTGTCATTGTGTGTATTAGTGTGAGTGTGTCAGTGTGTATTAGTGTGAGTGTCAGTGTGTGTATTAGTGTGAGTGTGTGAGTGTGTCAGTGTGTATTAGTGTGAGTGTCAGTGTGTGTATTAGTGTGAGTGTGTGTGTGTCAGTGTGTATTAGTGTGAGTGTCAGTGTGTGTATTAGTGTCAGAATGTATTA
>NC_063338.1:96971972-96972476 GCF_021869965.1 Rhincodon typus
TGTATTAGTGTGAGTGTCAGTGTGTGTATTAGTGTCAGAATGTATTAGTGTGAGTGTCAGTGTGTGTATTAGTGTCAGAATGTATTAGTGTGAGTGTCGGTATGTGTATTAGTGTGAGTGTCGGTGTGTGTATTAGTGTCAGAATGTATTAGTGTGAGTGTCGGTGTGTGTATTATTGTCAGAATGTATTAGTGTGAGTGTCAGTGTGTGTTTTAGTGTGTGTGTGAGTGTGTCAGTGTGTGTTAGTGTTAGTGTGAGTGTCAGTTTGTGTATTAGTGTGTGTGTGTCAGTGTGTGTTCATGTGTATCGGTTTGTGTATTAGTGTGTGTGTGTGTCAGTGTGTGTTAGTGTGTATCGGTTTGTGTATTAGTGTGTGTGTGAGTGTGTCAGTGTGTGTTAGTGTGAGTGTCGGTTTGTGTATTAGTGTGTGTGTGTCAGTGTGTGTTAGTGTGAGTGCATCAGTGTGTGTATTAGTGTGAGTGTGTCAGTGTGTATTAGTGTGAG
>NC_063338.1:96972576-96977422 GCF_021869965.1 Rhincodon typus
GTGTGTCAGTGTGTGTGTTAGTGTGTGTGTTCGTGTGAGTGTGTGTCAGTGTGAGTGTTAGTGTGAGTGTTAGTCTGAGTGTGAGTGTGAGTGTGTCAGTGTGAGTGTTAGTGTGAGTGTTAGTGTGAGTGTGTGTCAGTGTGGGTGTTAGTGTGAGTGTTAGTGTGAATGTGAGTGTGTCAGTGTGAGTGTTAGTGTGTGTGTCAGTGTGTGTGTCAGTGTGTGTGTTCGTGTGAGTGTGTGTCAGTGTGAGTGTTAGTGTGAGTGTTAGTCTGAGTGTGAGTGTGAGTGTGTCAGTGTGAGTGTTAGTGTGTGTGTCAGTGTGAGTGTGTGTGTCAGTGTGAGTGTGAGTGTTAGTGTGAGTGTTAGTGTGAGTGTGCTTCTTCACTGGAGCTGAAGCTTTGGGTTTCTCTCTGTGTCAGTGAGCACTAGGGGAAGCTGTTTCACCACAGCAGTTGGTGAGGAATGGGTGCCCTCACACATCCAGTAGTCGACACAATTACTTCAGATTAGCAAGAAATGTACCGTTTTAAACATCAGCTCCATCCCAAATCTCAATGACACCGACCAACCCTCCCTCAATCCCAAACTTTTGATTTGATTTATTGTTGTCACATGTACCTAGGATGTGGAGTGGCTCTTCTCGGACTGGGGTGGACAAGGTCAGAAAGCAGGTGGCACCAGGTTATAGTCTGAGGAAGGTTTTCTGAAGAAGGGTCTAGGCCCGAAACGTCAGCCTTCCTGCCCCTGTGATGCTGCTTGGCCTGCTGTGTTCATCCAGCTCTACACCTTGTTATCTCTTATAGTCCAACAGGTTTATTTGAAAACACAAGCTTTCGAAGCACAGCTCCTTCATCAGATGCAGTGAGAGAGAAGCACACAGGCACAGAATTTATAGGCCCGAGAGGTCAAAAGATCATACAAATGGCGTGAGTGGGGTGTTGACAAACTGAATAATAACTCTCTGCAGATGATCAAGAGCGTCAGACAGTGAGAGTAAAGTGTCAACAGCTGAATAACAAACAAAGGAATGAGCTATAATCCGATTAAGAGAGAGAATCACAAAAAAGTAAAAGTAAGGTGGTGTTGGAGACAAACCAAATGACTGGAATAACACGATAGGTATAAGAGTCACAAGCTGAGGGTCTAACCAACGTAACAAGTAATCCAAAACTGTACAAACTAATTAAGGTGCCCTTCATTGTCCAGTTCTTACCCAGAGAGGAGAGACTAAGCCATGTTCTTTGCAGCCTTCAATATATCATAGATGACGACAAGCATCTCACCAAGATCATCCCTACGCCTCCACTTCTCTCCTTCAACAACCTCCAAACTTTAAACAGACCATCATTCATAGCAAACTACCCAGCCTTTGGGATAACATCGGCCACAACACCACACAACCCTGTCATGGCAACCTCTGCAAGGCATGTCAGATCTTTGACATCGACACTACCATCACACGTGGGAACATCACCCACCATGGACACAGCAGATATTCACATGACTCGGCCAATGTTGTCCACCTCATACGCTGCAGGAAAGGATGCCCCGAGGCATGGTATTTTGGCGAGATCATGCAGATGCTGCGACAATGGATGAATGGACACCGTGCAACTATTGGCAGACAGGAATGTTCCCTCCCAGTGGGGGAACACTTCAGCAGACACAGACATTCAGCCTCTGACCTTCAGGTAAGCGTCCTCCAACCCAGATTCTGAGATACACAACAATGCAGAGTCACCGAGCAGAGGCTGACAGCCAAGTTCAGTACCCATGAAGACGGCCTCATCCATGATCTTGTGTTTGTTTTATGTTGCATGTGACCCCACCACACTGTTCTCTATCTGTAAAATCTTCCCTACAGTCCTGTTCTGTAACCATCACTGGGATAAATTGTTATGATCTCTCTACCTTACTTAGTTTGTACAGTTTTGGATTACCTATGACTTTGGTTAGACCCTCAGCGTGCGACTCTTATACCTATCGTGTTATTCCAGGCTTTTGGATTGTCTCCAACACCACCTTATTTTTAATTTTTTGCATTTATCTCTGTGCCTCATTTAATTGGATTAGAGGTCATCCCTTCGTTTGTTATTCAGCTGTTCACACTTTACTCACACTGTCTGACGCTCTTGATCATCTGCAGAGACCTATTATTTAGCCTGTCGACTCACACCATTTGTATGATCATTTGATCTTTCAGCCTATAAATTCTGCGCCTGTGTGCTTCTCTCTCACTTCACCTGACGAAGGGGCAGCGCTTCAAAAGCTTGTGATTTCAAATAAACCTGTTGGACTATAACCTGGTGTCATGTGATTTTTGACCTATGTTGCAACTGTAATAATTGGTGATGGCCCTTATGGACTTGCTGAATTTCCTTAGCCTCCTGAGGATGAAGAGGTTTTGTGCCTTTTTGACTGTGATATATACATGGGAGGAGCAGGTCAGATTGTTGGTTATCGCCACTCCTAGGAAACTTGATGCTCCACACACTCTTCACCTCATCTCCATTGATATAGATGGGGGCGTTTTCTCCTCCTTTCTTACTGAAGTCAATGATTGTTTCTTTTGTTTTATTGACAATGAGCGAGAGATTGTTATCATTGCACCATGACACCAAGCAGGCTATCTCCATCTTGTATTCGGAGTCGTCATTGTTTAATATCCAGCCTACAACAGTGGTGTTGTCAACAAACGTGTAGATGGCATTCAGATGAAATGTGGTCACTGTTGTGAGTTTACAGGGAGTACAGTGGAGGGCTGAGAACATATCCTTGGGGGGTTCCAGCATTGAGTGTTATCATGGAGGAGGTGCTGTTCTCTATCTTCGTTGATTGCAGTCTGTGGATCAGAAAGCTGAGGATCTAATTGCAGAGGGCAGAGCTGAGACCTAGGTCTTAGAGTTTAAAAATTAGTTTGGAGGAGATTATGGTATTGAAGGTGGAGCTGTAATCGATGAGCAGTAATCTGACGTAGGTGTCCATGTTATCCAGATGTTCCAGGGATCAGGGCAGGGCTGGGTAAATGGCGTCTGCTGTGGACCTGTTTCGCTGGTAGGCAAATTGTAGGGGATTGAGGCAGGGTGGGAGGCTGGAGCTGATGTGGACCATAACCAGCCTCTCAAAGCACTTCAAGATTATGGAGGTCATGTTGAGGCCCATTGCATGTGCTTTCTTAGGTACTGGGATAACGGTGGTCTTCTTGAAGGAGGTGGGGACCTCGGCTTGTAGGAGGGAGAGGGTGAAGATGTCGGTGAATACCTCCGCCAGCTGGTCCACACAGGATCTAAGTGCACGGCCGGGCACTCCGTCCAGGCCCATCGTTTTCCTCAGGTTGATGCCCAGGAAAGACCAATCTGACATCTGCAGCAGTGACTGAGGGAACAGGTGTGTCCAGGGGCTATCGGGGCAGGTGACACCGCACCACTGGCATTCTGCTCGAACCAAGCAGGGAAAGCATTGAGTGCATCAGGGAGGGATGTGTTTTTGTCCGCTATCTTGCTCCGCTCCATTTTGTATCCCATTATGTTGTGTAGGCCTAACCACAGGTGGTGGGCGTCCACATGGTTGGTTTGGGCCTCAAACTTGGTCAGGTACTGCCTCTTGGCATCTCTAATGGCTCTGTGGAGGTCATATGTGGATTTCCTGCATATGTCTGGGTCATCCAACTTGCCTGTCGCATGCCTGGTCTTCAGTAGGTAGTGGATTTCCTGGTTCATCCAAGGTTTCCAGTTGGGGAAACACACTGATTGATTTCTTTGGTACACAGTCCTCTACGCACTTGCTAATGAAGTCCGTGACGGTGGTGGTGCACTAGTCTAGTTATCCACTGAATTCCTGCATATGGTCCACTCCACTGATTCCAAGCAGTCCTGCAGAAGCTCTTCCGCTGCCTCAGACTAACGTTGTACTACTTTCTGTGAAGGATCCTCCTGTTTCAACTTCCCTCCATTTTCTTCAATTCCAAAATATGCAGCTTCTCTCCAATCCCTCAAGCCTAATCTAACTAACCTCCCTCCAAATCCCTCTTTGTGACATCCGCAAGCTTATTAATCAGGCCACCTACATTCTCCTCCAAATCATTTATTACAAACAACAGAGGTCCCAGTGCTGGTACACTGCAGAACACCACTGGTCACAGATCTCCAGTCAGAAAAATACCCTTCTAATGCTTCTCTCCATCTTGTATGAATAAGCCATTTCTGTATCCATCTTACCACCTCACCCTGGATCCCATGTGACTTCACCTTTTGTATCAGCTTGCCATGAGGGACCTTGCTAAAGGCCTTAATGAGGTCCATATAGACAACATCTACTGCCCCACCCTCATTAACCATCTTTGGCACTTCCTCAAAAAGCTCACTTGTTTGTGACGCATGACCTTCCCAGCACAAAGCCATGTTGTCTATTGCTGATAAGTCCATATTTTTCCAAATGTGGCTAAATTTTGTTCCTGAGAAGCTTTTCCAATGATTTTCCTTCCACTAATGTAAGGCTCACTGGCTTGTAATTTCCCAGATTTCCAGAAGGCAATTGATAAAATGCCTCACATTTGTCAGTTAAGTTAAAACCCATGGAATAAAGAGATAGTTGCAACATGGATATGAACGTGGCAGGAAGTCTTCTTCAGTTGTGGCTTTCAGTTATTCCAGCTGCCCTGCATGGCAATCTTGTCCAATCCTGGCATGAAGGTCTTGCCCTGGCATGGAGATCTTGTATTCCAGCCTGGAGCGGCAATCTCCTGTTCTGGCAGCCTTATCCCAGAGGGTACCCCCTCGGTTTGGCATAGTGGTCTCCAGGTGTGGCGGTCTTTTCCTGGCATGGAGGCCTTGTCACATTGGAG
>NC_063338.1:96977922-96981227 GCF_021869965.1 Rhincodon typus
CCAAACCCGAAACGTCAGCTTTCCTGCTCCTCTGATGCTGCCTGGCCTGCTGTGTTCATCCAGCTCTACACCTTGTTATCTCTTCATCCCAAGAGTCAGTCTCATGAATCTCTTTTCAACTGCCTCCAATGCCTGTCTATCCTTTCTTAAATATAGGGGCAAAACTATGCATGGTATTACAGATAGAGCCTCACCAACAAACTGTACAGTTGTAAAGACACTTTCCTGTTTCTAAATTCCAACTGCTGATCAATAAAGCATAACATTTCATTCGTCTTCTCAATTACTTGCTGCACTCCATGCTAACTTCTTGTGTTTCATGCACAAGAACACCCAAATTGCTCTATGCTACTTGGAGACAGTAAGGAATGCAGATGCTGGAAACTAGAGTCAATAAATGTGGAGCTGGAAAAGCTCCACCCTTGGGGAGGTGATGGCCTAGTGGTATTATCACTGGACTGTTAATCCAGAGACCCAGATAATGTTCTGGGGACCCGGGTTAAAATCCCACCATGGCAGATGGTAGAATTTGAATTCAATAAAAATCTGGAATTAAGAATCTAATGATGACCATGAATCCATTGTTGATTGTTGGAAAAACCCATCTGGTTCACTAATGTCCTTTAGGGAAGGAAACTGCCATCCTTACCTGGTCTGGCCTACATGTGACTCTCAACCCACAGCAATGTGGTTGACTCTTAACTGCCCTCTGGGCAATTAGGGATGGGCAATAAATGCTGCCTGGCCAGCAACATCCTCATCCCGTTAATGTATAATAAAAAAAGCCAGCAGGTCAGACAGCAGGTCCGAGAAGCAGGATTGTCAACATGTCGGGCCAAAGCACTTTGTCAGGGCTGGGGGGAGGGGGGGTGGTAGCCCAAAAATAACTAGGGGGGGGGGGGGGGGCGGGGGGTGTGGGGTTATTGTGATTGGTCAGTGGAAAGGGTGGAGCAGATAGGTGAGTAGGAAGATGGACAGGTTGGAGGTGGAGAGATTTTGAAACTGGTGATGGAGGTAGGGGTCCATCTTCCGACTCATGTACCCGCTCCACCCTTCCCACTGACCAACCACAATAACCTGCATCCACCGATCTCCATCGCACATACCCGTCTCCCTCTATTTATTTCTGTGCTCCCACCACTTTCCAGTCCTGACAAAGGGTTTTGGCCCAAAACATTGATTTCCTGCTCCTCCGATGCTGTCTGGCTTGCTGGATTTTTCCAGCTCCACATTTATTGACTCCCTGTATGCTGCACTGTTTTGGAGTCTCTCACCATTTAAATAATAGCCTGCCTTTTGATTCTTCCTATGAAAGAGCATGACTTCACACTTTCCTACATTGGACTCCAGCTGTCTACTTTACTCCATCACCTTGCAGGTTCTTTATGTTCTCATCACAACATGTCCTCCCGCCTATTTTTGTACCATCAGTAAATTTTGAAGTGTTATAATCTGCACCCTTCGTGTCACTGATACAGATGGTAAATAATTGAGGTTCTGATCCTTCTGGCACTCCACTGGTTACACATTTCCTACTTGAAAAGAACCCATCAGTCCTGACTTCCTGTCTCTGTGTGTTAACTAATCCTAAATCCATGCAGTGAAGATGCTGTTACTTTAAGAAGTTTTATTTTGACCTGCTTTTGTTTTGAAGAGAGGTTGTAAGACAGAGGTATCGATCTAGCTGCTGAAAACCACTTGTGTAAACAACTTGGGAGGCCTTGGGTTTTTTTTTTTAACAGCCTGAATGGGTGTAGCCAGCTCTCACAGGTCAGGATTTCTGGCTTTTGGCTTTTCAATAACATCAAAAGCTGTTGGGGTCCCAATAGAGTTGGAAGTTTCAGTGCATGTCTCCTGGCTGCTTTTTCACGTTTATTCCCTCCTGAATTGGAGAACTGCATGTGAGAATTTGTGTCGGAATTTTCCTTTTTTTGCCAAGGGGTGTATTTATGAGATGTTACTATATTGGAACAGTTAATTAGTAATAGTTACTGCACTTATTAGAATCATAGAGATATACAGCATGAAACAGACCCTTTGGTCCAACTCATCCATCCTGACCAGATATCCTAAATAAGTCTAATTCCATTTGCCAGCATTTGGCCCATATTCCTGTGAAGCCTTCCTATTCATATACCCATCCAGATGTCTTTTAAATGTTGTAAATGTACCAGGCTCCACCATTTTCAGTGGCAGCTCATTCCATGTATGCACCACCCTCGGTGTGAAAAAGTTGTCTTCTAGGTCCCTTTAAAATCTTTCCCCTCTCACCTTAAACCTATGCTGTCTAGTTTTGGACTCCACTACCCTGGGGAAAAGATCTTGGCTATTCACCCTATCCATGCCCCTCATGATTTTATAAACGTCCATAAGGTCACCCCTCAGTCTCTGATGCTCCAGGGAAAATAGCCCCAGTCTGTTCAGCCTCTCCCTATAGCTCAAACCCTCCAGCTTTGGCAACATCCTTGTAAATCTTTTCTGAATCCTTTTTCAAGTTTCACAACATCCTTCCTACAGCAGGGATTTATTCTGTTATTTTTTCTAAAAGAGTTAAGATATTCTAAATTCTTCATTCTTTGGTTGTATTTTGACCATAGTATTTAAATAAATAGTGTTTTGCTTAACATTGAGTAGTTTGACCAGTCACATTGCATCTGGAACAGACATTTTACATCTGTCTTTAAAATAAGAAAAAGTTAGGGTCTAGGCTACCCTCTCAAAATATTCTGAAGAGGTCTGATTTGGTCTGGTCTGTAGCAATGCTAATACATTACACCATTACAATGAGCTCCTATTGCATGAGCTCATTGTGAAACCACTTCTTATGCAGCACCTTATTGAATACTTTCTGGAAATCAAAATGTACCACATCAACCAGATCTCCTTAATCAACCTTGTTTGCCACAAATACCTGTACCAAATTTGAGCAAATTTGTCAAACATGATTTCACTTTCACAAAACCATGTTGACTCTGTTTGATTGTATTAATCGTTTCTAAATGCCCTCCAATTTCTTCCTTACAATGCATTCTAGCATTCTCCTAACAATAGATGTTAGGCTAACTGGTGATGGGGAGGCGATGGCCTAGTGGTATCATCACAGGAGTGTTAATCCTCAGACCCAGAAAATGCTCTGGGCCTTAGGTTCAAATCCACAGCACATTCAATGTACACAGCCAGTGACCCTTACCCTGCTGAATAAACACTGACTCTGTACAGTTACACAGCGAGTGACCCTTACCCTGCTGAATAAACACCGACCCTGTACAGTTACACAGCGAGTGACCCTTACCCTGCTGAATAAA
>NC_063338.1:96981237-96987254 GCF_021869965.1 Rhincodon typus
CCCTTACCCTGCTGAATAAACACTGACCCTGTACGGTTACACAGTGACCCTTACCCTGCTGAATAACACCAACCCTGTACGGTTACACAGCGAGTGAACCTTACCCTGCTGCATAAAATAAGATTGACACACTGAAGATTTGGCGACAGAGACATTGGCAGTCTGTAGGATTGGAGACAGTGTGTCCAATATGTTCGGTTTTCTGTTGTAGGATGAGACACTATGGAGTTAGAATGGGGCTGTGGACAGAATGAGACACAGATGATTGAACTACAGCTAAAGGACTGGATGTTGTCATTAGGGAGATGCAAAGAAACTGTGGAATTGTGACGGTGGGATAGACCATGTGCATGATTAGAGATAGATGGATGGGTTCTGTGGGATTTGAGTTGTTTTAATTTTACAGGGTGTGGGTGTCACTGACTGGGCCCACATTTGTTTCCCATCCCTAATGACACTTGAACTGAGGATCTTGTGGGGCTATTTGAGAGGGCAGTTAAGAATCAATCATCTTGCTGTGGATGTGGAGTTACATGTGGAGAGATAGGTGAGGACAGCAGATTTCCTTCATAGAAACCAAAAGAGCTGCGTATGTTAAATCAGGAACAGAAACAGAAGCTGGTGGAAAAGCCAAGCAGGTCTGGCAGCATCTGTGAAGGAAAAGTCAGAGTTAACGTTTCAGGTCTGGTGAACAGTTCTGAGGAAGGGTCACAGGACCCAAAACGTTAACTCTGATTTTTTTCTTCACAGATGCTGCCAGACCTGCTGAGCTTTTCCAGCAACTTCTGTTTTTGCAGCAGATTTCCTTCCCTGAAGGATAATGACAACCTCGATTGGTCTTTGTGACAATTGTTGATCTTTCTGGTCGCCATGACTCAGATTTGCTTTTATGTTCCACATTTATCACCTCTACCAGTTGCTGCAATTGGATTTAAACACATTGTGTCCCCAGAGCTTTCGCCTGGACCTTGGTGATCACTAATCCTGTGACACCATCACCAATGGAATAATAGACAGAATGCAAGACTGGAGGGGGACGAGGTAGGCAGCCTGAAAGCTTAAATTGAAATTGCCAATCCGGTTGGACTATCACTGGCAGCAGAGAGAGAGACAGAGACAGAGGGAGAGACAGAAGTATGTTCAGTCATAAACCCAGGCCCAAGAGGTGAAAGGTCAGTGTCTGACCCACATATGTCACCCACTGTCCAGGATGCCTCCTAAACACAGAAGTCTATTTAACATTGATCCTAAACATTTAACCAGATGTTATCAGTGTATAGGCTTTATTCAATGGGACAGCTGGAATTGAAGTTACTGCCTGTGTTATAGATTGGTGCTTCAATCTGTACAAATGTCCTCACCAATTCTACAGTCTGTTCTGTGAGTGCCCCGAATTCATCTATCCTCATGGGGATTCAAACAGACACATGGTGCTATTGCTAGACTCCAGAGACCCTGGTACCATTGGGAACCCACGTTCAAATCCAATTACAGCAGAGGGTGGAACATAAATCTGATTTAAAAATTAAGAGTCTAATCCATCTGGTTCACTAATGCCCAGTAGTAGAACTGCTGTCCTTACCAGGTCTGACCTGCATGTGACTCCAGACTCAAAGTAATGTGGTTGGCTTTTAACTATCCATTGGAGCAATTAGGGATGCGCAGTAAATGCTGTCAACCACAACCCAGGAATGAATGACAAAAACTTGCATAATTGTCCCAGTTGCTGTCCATTTCTTCTTTCAGTTCTTTCCATCGTCCCTGTACTTGTTTTGCCATTTCTCTCTGTCTGCACACTCCTGTCTGACTATTTCTATCCTCCTCTGTTTCTGATTTTCTCTCCCTGTCTGTCTGCCCTGTGACTGTTTCCTCTTTTCTCTGCCTGTAATTCTCTCTGTCTCTGCTTCACTTGCTCTCGCTGTCTATGTCTGCCTGTATCCCATACCACATTCTGTCAGTCTTATCCTCCCCTCCCACCATGATTTCTACACTGCGAGGTGAGGGGGTTAGCGATAGCGCAGAATCCTGATTACCAGCATAAGGGCACACATTCACACTGCTGCTTATTTTAGTCAGATTCAGGAGGGTATCCAGCAAATATTGCATTCCTTTTTCACCATTCATCTCTCTTCTCCATCACTTTGTCACCCAGCCTGTTTCCTCACCCTGCTACTCTCTCCATTTTAAGCCCATAAGGAATAGGAACAAGTGTAGACCATTCAGCCCCTCAAGTCTGACCTACCATTCAATAGGATCATGGCTGATCCGACATTCCTCACATCCAATTTCCTGTCCAATTTCCATATCAAGAATCTGTCTCAGCCTTAAATATACACAAGGACTCTGCCCCACAGCTCTCTGTGGCAAGGAGACCCAAAGAATCACAACTCTCAGAGAAGAAGTTCATAGAATCATAGAATTTTACAGCACAGAAGAAGACTGTTTGACCCATCGTGTCTGTACTGGCTCCTGGAAGAACAACGCAGCTAATCCCACTCTCCAGCCCTATCTCCATAGCCCTCTAACTTCATCCCTTTCAAATATATATTCAGCTGCCTTTTGAAACCTCCTGTGGAATCTGCCTCCACTACTCTCCCAGGCAGCACATTCCAAATCCTAACGACTCTCTGACTAAAAAAGTTTCTCCTCATCTCAGTTCTGAGGAAGGGTCACCAGACCCGAAATGTTAACCCTGTTCTTTCCTTCGCAGATGCTTTCCAGCAACTTCTGTTTTGTCTCCTCATCTCACTCCTAGCTCTCTTGCTGACAGTCATGAAATTGTGACCCCCTAGTTACTGACATACCAACTAGTGGAAACAGAATCTCCCTTTTAACCCTGTCAAAACTGTTCATGATTTTGAACACCTCAGTTCCTCCTCATCTCAGTCTTAAATTGGTGCCCCTTTATTCTGAGACTGTGCCCTCTGATCCTAGACTCTCCCCTTGAGGGGAAACATCCTCTCAGCATTGACCCTGTCAAGCCCCTTAAGAATCCTGTGTGTCTCGATGCGATCACCTCTAATTCTTCTAAACTCCAGTGAGTAGAGTCCCAACCTGTTTAACTTTTGCTCAGAAGATAATCTGTCCACAGCAAGGAACATCCTAGAGAACCTTCTCTGAAGGCTTTTCAGCATCAATCTACTTGTTTTTGTTATGTTCACATTTCCCTCCCTTTCTCTCTCAATCCCCTCCTTCTCACTCTCTCTGCTCTGTCTAATCTGCTGCAGTCTATTTGCCTTCTCTCTCTAATTCTCTCACACTTTCCTCTCACTTTCTCAGCTGCTGTCTCTCTGTCTCCAACCCCCGCCCCCCTCAGACTGTCACTTTCTTGGTCCCAGGTAGAAGACAGACCTCCCCTCTCTGGGGCCTCACATGTCTAACAGGGACTTTGTTCAAAATCTACAACAAAATACTAAACCCTTTGTGTTGTTCTCTGCAATTATTTCAACGCTTCATCTGTAGTTGGAGAAGACCCAGATACCACTCACCCACACCCACCCACCCCCCTCCCAGACCTCCCTCAGTTTGACAAAGCTGTTCTGTTCCTAACTTTCACCTGGATGAAATATTTCCCCACCAAATCCGCAGAGCGGCTAACACACAAACGGGAGTTTTGCTCAGTGAGGGAGAGCGGTACCTGAGGGAGGAAGGCTGTCTCCTCTCTGCTCTTCTCTTCACCTGAATCGCGGTAAGGCATATCCTGACAACAGCAGTGGTTCAGGCTCACAATGCAGCCCATCCAGGCAGAGAGAGTTCAGCTCCGTCCCTCCATCAACCTCAGGCAGCATACACACACACACACACCTCCCTCCTACCCCACCTCCTGCTGTTGCTGTCCCCGGCTCTGAGACCAGCCCGGGCTGCAATCTCTCTCTCCCTGGCTCCGCACTCACAGACAAGGCTCTGCGCCGCTTTCTCAGGGGGTGGGGGGCGGATTGTGAAAGTCTCCCTCCCACACAGTGATTGGAAAAGCAGGAAGTCAGGACCGGCTCCCGCCTGACAACCGGGAATTATACCCCCACAGCATCGGGAAAACCCCGGGGGCTGAACAGCCGGAGAGCTGACTGCACACCCACTCACACTCACACAGTTACACACTCACACACACACACACAGTTACACTCACACAGTTACACACACACACACACACAGAGTTACACACACAGTTACACACTCACTCACAGTTACACACACACACAGTTACACACACACACACACACACACAGTTACACTCACACAGTTACACACACACACACAGTTACACACACACACACACAGTTACACTCACACAGTTACACACACACACACAGTTACACACACACACAGTTACACACACAGAGTTACACACACAGTTACACACTCACTCACACAGTTACACACACACACAGTTACACACTCACACAGTTACACACACACAGTTACACACACAGTTACACACACACACAGTTACACACACACAGTTACACACACACACATAGTTACATATTCACATACACACAGTTGCACACTCACACAGAGTTACACACTCACACACAGTTACACACACACACAGTTACACACACACAGTTACACACACAGTTACACACTCACTCACAGTTACACACACACACAGTTACACACTCACTCACACAGTTACACCCTCAGAGTTACACATCACTCACTCACACACTTACAGACACTCACTGACACAGTTACACACACACATAGTTACATACTCACATACACACAGTTACACACTCACGCACACAGTTACACACTCACACACAGTTACACACACACACAGTTACACACTCACTCACACAGAGTTACACACACAGTTACACACTCACACATAGTTACATACTCACACACACAGTTACACACTCAAACAGTTACACACTCACACATAGTTACATACTCACACACACAGTTGCACACTCACACACAGTTACACACTCACACAGTTACACACACACAGTTACACACTCACTCACAGTTACACACACACATAGTTACATACTCACATACACACAGTTACACACTCATGCACACAGTTACACACTCACACACAGTTACACACTCACTCACACAGAGTTACACCCACACAGTTACACACTCACACATAGTTACATACTCACACACACAGTTACACACTCAAACAGTTACACACTCACACATAGTTACATACTCACACACAGTTGCACATTCACACACAGTTACACACACACAGTAACACACACACAGTTACACACTCACTCACAGTTACACACACACAGTTACACACACACACACAGAGTTACACACACAGTTACACACTCACTCACACAGAGTTACACACTCACACACAGTTACACACACAGTTACACACACACAGAGTTACACACACAGTTACACACACACAGAGTTACATACTCGCACACAGTTACACACTCACACACAGTTACACACTCACACACACAGTTACACACTCACTCACAGTTACACACTCACACAGTTACACACTCACTCACACAGTTACACACTCACAGAGTTACACATCACTCAGACACACAGTTACACACACACAGTTACAAACTCACACACACACACAGAGTTACACACACAGTTACAAACTTACACAGAGTTACATACTCACACACAGTTACACACTCACACACAGTTACACACACACAGTTACACATTCACTCACAGTTACACACTCACACAGGTACACACTCACTCACACAGTTACACACTCACAGAGTTACACATCACTCAGTCACACAGTTACACACACACACAGTTACACACACCCACACACAGTTACACACACACAGTTACACAGTCACTCACACAGTTACACACTCACAGAGTTACACATCACTCACTCACACAGTTACACACACTCACGGGCACAGTTACACACACACACACACACATAGTTCCAAACTCACATACACACAGTTACACACTCACACACACCGTTACACACACACAGTTACACACACAGTTACACTCACACACAGAGTTACACACTCACACATAGTTACATACTCACT
>NC_063338.1:96987264-96990384 GCF_021869965.1 Rhincodon typus
CACACAGTTACACACTCACACACAGAGTTACACACTCACACATAGTTTCATACTCACACACACACAGTTACACACTCACACTCACAGTTACACACTCACACAGTTACACACAGAGTTACACACACACAGTTACATACTCACACACAGTTACATACTCACACACACAGAGTTACACACTCACTCACACAGTTGCACACTCACAGAGTTACACATCACTCACTCACACAGTTACACACACCCACTGACACAGTTACACACACACACATAGTTCCATACTCACATACACACAGTTACACACTCACACACACAGTTACACACTCACACATAGTTACATACTCACACACACACAGTTACACACTCACACTCACAGTTACAGGTTCACACAGTTACACACACACAGAGTTACACCCTCATACAGTTACACACACACATAGTTACATACTCACACACACACAGTTACACACTCACACAGTTTCACACTCACACAGTTACACACTCACACAGTTACACACTCACACACAGTTACACACTCACTCATATAGAGTTACACGCACAGTTACATACTCACACATAGTTACATACTCACACGCACAGTTACACACTCACACACAGTTGCACACTCAAACAGTTACACACACACACAGTTACACACTCACACAGTTACACACTCACTCACACAGTTACACACTCAGAGTTGCACATCACTCAGTCACACAGTTACACACTCACACAGTTACACACTCACAGAGTTACATACTCACACACACAGTTACAGACTCACTCACACAGAGTTACACACTCACACACAGTTACACACTCACACACACAGTTACACACTCACTCACAGTTACACACACACAGTTACACACTCACTCACACAGTTACACACTCACAGAGTTACACATCACTCACTCACACAGTTACACACACTCACTGACACAGTTACACACACAGTTAAACACACACACAGTTACACACTCACACACAGTTACACACTCACACTCACACAGTTACACACACAGAGAGAGTTACACACTTGCACACAGTTTCACACTCACACGGTTACACACTCACACACACAGTTACGCACTCACACATAGTTACACACTCACACAGTTACACACTCACACACACAGAGTTACTCACTCACACAGTTACACACACATAGTTACATACTCACACACAGTTACACACACACTCACACAGTTTCACACACACAGTTACACACTCACACACACAGTTACACACTCACTCACACACAGTTACACACTCACACACACAGTTACACAATCACACAGTTACACAATCACACACAGACACAGATTTACACACTCACACAGTCGCACACTCACACAGAGTTACACACTCACACAGTTACACACTCACACATACTCACACAGAGTTACACACTCACACAGAGTTGCACACTCACTCACACAGTTACACACTCACACAGAGTTACACACTGACACACACTCACACAGAGTTACACACTCACACAGATTTACACACACACAGTTACACACACACAGTTACACGCACACAGAGTTACACACTCACACGCACTCACACAGAGTTACACACTCACTCACACAGTTACACACTCACACAGAGCTACACACTCATACACACTCACACAGAGTTACACACTCACACTCACACAGTTACACACACACAGAGTTACACACTCACACAGAGTTACACACTCACACAGTTAAACACTCACATAGAGTTACACACTCACACACAGTTACACTCTCACACAGAGTTACACACTCACACAGTTACACACTAACACACACTCACACAGAGTTACACACTCACACTCACACAGTTGCACACTCACATAGAGTTACACACACAGTTACACACTCACACTCAGTTACACACTCACACAGTTACACACTCACATTGAGTTGTGCACTCACACAGTTACACACTCACACACAGTTACACTCACACAGAGTTACACACTCACGCACAGTTACACACTCACAGAGTCACACACTCACTCACACATAGTTACATACGCACAGTTACACACACTCATTCACACGGTTAGACACTCACTCACTCACACACTTACACACTCACTCACACACAGTTACACACACAGGGAGTTACACACTCACTCACACACAGGTATACACTGACACACAGTTACACACTCATTCATTCACAGAGTTACACACTCACTCACTCACACAGAGTTACACACTCACTCATACAGAGTGAATTACACACTCACAGAGAGTTACACACACACAGAGTTACTCACTCACTCACACACAGTTACACACTCACACAGAGTTACACACTCACTCACTCACACAGTTTACACACTCTCACACAGTTACACACTCACTCACACACAGTAACACACTCACACAGAGTTAAACACTCACTCACTCACACAGTTACACACTCACTCACACAGAGAGAATTACACACTCACACAGAGTTACACACACAGAGAATTACACTCTCACAGAGTTACACACTCACAGAGAGTTACACCCTCTCACTCACAGTTACACACTCACTCACACAGAGTTACACACACACAGAGTTACACACTCACTCACTCACAGGGTTACACACTCACTCACACAGTGAATTACACACTCAGAGAATTACACACACAGAATTACACACACACACAGAGCTACACACACACACAGTTACACACTCACTTACAGAATTACACACTCGCACAGAATTACATACAGAGTTACACACACACAGAGTTACACACACAGAATTACACACACAGAGTTGCACACTCACTCACACACACAGAATTACACACTCACAGAGTTACACACTCACTCACTCACAGAGTTACAATCACTCACTCCCACAGAATTGCACGCTTGCACAGAGTTATACACTCACACCGAATTACACATTCATTCATACTCAGAATTACACACCCACTCACACACTCACAGAAATACACACTCACTCACACTCACACAGAATTACACACACACTGACTCACTCACACTCACACAGAATTAAACACACACTCACAGAGAATTACACACACATGCAGAATTGCACACCCACTCACACTCACACAGAATTACACTCCCACTCACACTCATACAGAAATATATG
>NC_063338.1:96990394-96990573 GCF_021869965.1 Rhincodon typus
CACTCATACAGAAATATATGCTCACATACTCACACAGAATTACACACACACTCACACAGAATTACACACCTACTCACACAGAATTACACACCCACTCACACAGAATTACACACCTACTCACACTGAATTACACACACGCTCACACAGAATTACACACCTACTCACACTGAATTACACAC
>NC_063338.1:96990583-96990958 GCF_021869965.1 Rhincodon typus
CACACGCTCACACAGAATTACACACCTACTCACACTGAATTACACACTCATTCACACAGATTTAGACACTCACTCACACAGAACTGCTTGAGACATTCAGTTCCCATCTCTGGTCATCCTGTCGCTGTGTCTCCGTAATTCCAATTATATCGTACCCGTTTACATCTATCTGCGCGATCAGTTCATCCACTTTATTGCAGATGCTCTGGACATTAAGGTAAAAAGCCTTTAAGCTTGTCCTTTTAACATTCTATGTGAGTGAGTGGGTGTGTGATTCTTTGTGAGCGTGAGTGAGTGTGTAATTCTGTGTGAGTGAGTGAGTGTGTATTTCTGTGTGAGTGAGTGTGTAATTCTGTGTGTGAGGGAGGGAGTGGG
>NC_063338.1:96990968-96991598 GCF_021869965.1 Rhincodon typus
GTGGGTGTGTAATTCTGAGTGTGATTGGGTGTGTAAACCTGTGTGACAGAGTGGGTGTGTAATTCTGTGTGTGAGTGTGAGTGGGTGTGTAATTTCTGACATATGAGGAGAGATTGACTCGGTTGGGATTGTTTTCGCTGGAGTTCAGACAAATGAGGGGAGATCTCATAGAGACTTATAAAATTCTCACAGGACTGGACAGGGTAGATGCAGGGAGGATGTTCCCGATGGTGGGTGTGTCCAGAACCAGGGGTCACAGTATGAAGATTCGGGGTAGACCATTTAGGATGGAGATGAGGAGACATTTCTTCACCCAGAGAGTGATGAGCCTGTGGGATTCGTTACCACAGGAAGTAGTTGATGCTAAAACATTGAATGTATTCTAGAGGTGACTAGATACAGCACTTGGGGAGAATGGGGTCAAAGGTTATGGGGAGAAAACAGGATTAGGCTGTTGAGTTGGACGATCAGCCATGATTGTGAAGAATGGTGGAGCGGGTTGGAAGGGCCGAGTGGCCTCCTCCTGCTCCTATCTTCTATGTTTCTATGTAATTACACATTCATACTCACAGAATTACACACACACTCACACAGAGTTACACTCCCGCTCACACACAGAATTACACACTC
>NC_063338.1:96991608-96996798 GCF_021869965.1 Rhincodon typus
TTACACTCCCGCTCACACACAGAATTACACACTCACTCACTCACACAAAATTACACATTCACTTGCACTCACACACAGAGTTTCACACTTATTTGCGCTCACACAGAATTAAATACTCACTTACACAATTACACACTCACTCACATATACATCTAACACACACACAGAACTACACACACTCCAGTTTTATACAGACAGAACCCAGAATCCCACACACAACTATACACACACAGAATTGTACACACACAGAGTCACACACACAACTATACGCACACAGAATTGTACACACACAGCGTCACACACACACAACTATACACATACAGAATTGTACACACACAGAGTCACACACACACAACTGTACACATACAGAATTGTACACACACAGTCATACACACACAACTATACACATACAGAATTGTACACACACACACAACTATACACATACAGAATTGTACACACACAGTCACACACACAGAACTATACACATACAGAATTGTACACACACACAAGTTTAGACAATCACAATGAACAATCTCACACATACAGTTACAGACACACATCTTACACACAAAGAATTGCACATGTACGCAGAATTAGACACTCCCAACTGTACAATCTTACACAAACAGTGTATTTTATACACTCCCAATTATACACGCTCCAAGTTATGAACACGGCATTCACACTCTCAATTATATACATGCTATATTATAAACACAATATACATACTCCGAATTATACACAGTCTTACAGACTGCCAAAACACACACTCATTCCCAATTATACACACTTACAATTATAAATACACAATGCACTAAGTTGGCTGGATGGCTGGTTTCCAATGCAACTAAGCTTATCATGAAGGATAGCAAGGTGTAGAGCTGTATAAACACAGCAGGCCAAGCAGCATCAGAGGAGCAGGAAAGCTGACGTTTCGGGTCGAGACCCTTCACCCGAAATGTCAGCTTTCCTGCTCCTCTGATGCTGCTCGGCCTGCTGTGTTCATCCAGCTCTACACCTTCTTATCTCAGTTCTCCAGCATCGGCAGTTCCTACTATCTCTTATCATGAAGGACTTGTTTTTTTCAACCTCTCCCCTCCCCAGAGTCATGGTGACCCAGTCATCTCTTACTAATGAGAGAGCGGCCCTATGGCTCTCTGGGGCAATGGCAAATTTTACCTTTATGCACAATCAGGTTATAACGTTATAGCGTTGTTAAGAAGGCGTACGGTATGTTAGGTTTTATTGGTAGAGGGATTGAGTTTCGGAGCCATGAGGTCATGTTGCAGCTGTACAAAACTCTGGTCGGCCGCACTTGGAGTATTGCGTACAGTTCTGGTCACCGCATTATAGGAAGGATGTGGAAGTATTGAAAAGGGTGCAGAGGAGATTTACCAGGATGTTGCCTGGTATGGAGGGAAGGTCATTAGAGAGAAGAAGGTTAAGAGGTGACTTGATAGAGACATACAAGATGATTAGAGGATTAGATAGGGTGGACAGTGGGAGCCTTTTTCCTCGGATGGTGATGGCTAGCACGAGGGGACATAGCTTTAAATTGAGGGGTGATAGATATAGGACAGATGTCAGAGGTAGGTTCTTTACTCAGAGAATAGTAAGGGCGTGGAATGCCCTGCCTGCAAAAGTAGTAGACTCGCCAACTTTAAGGGCATTTAAATGGTCATTGGATAAACATATGGATGATAATGGAATAGTTTAGGTTAGATGGGCTTCAGATTGGTTTCACAGGGCGGCGCAACATCGAGGGCCGAAGGGCCTGTACTGCGCTGTAATGTTCTATGTTCTATGTTCTATAACCTCTCCCAATTATATGCATTTCCAATACGTGCACACAATATACACAAACCCCATTATACATATTGTCTTAACATACATCGTACACACTTAAACACCACAGTCTTCTACATAACTATGCACACTCATATACAAATACAGCGTTACACACACACAATCACACACAACCTTACACAGCCACAATTATGCTCATAGTTATACATACAATCTTGCAGAGTATTAGAGACATACAGCACGGAAACAAGGCCTTTAGTCCAACCAGTCCATGCTGAACATGATCCCCAACTAACTAGTCCCACTTTGTTCCTAGCCCACATACCTCCAAATTGTTCCTATTCATGTGCTTATTTAAGTGTCATTTAAACATTGTAACTTTACCCACATCCAGCATTTCCTTAGGAAGTTCATTCCACAACATAATCAAAAATAATCATAACTATACACTCAAATTCGAAATATGAACATGTGTAAGTATAGAAGTGATAATTTTCATGTGAATCTGTCACATATATTTGTGTGTGCATGTTCCACTTACTGTATTATGTAAAATGATTAATGTGTTTTACTTGATGTGTAACTGTGAGCTATTAATTGTAGTTGTATAAAAAACTGAATATAATTCTGGCGAGAGGAATAACTGTGGGCATGTCAGCATGTCTGCTGAGTGAACTTTATAAACAGATACTAGTGTGTAAATATTAACACTGTAACTGGGGGTGTAATTGTTTGCATGTGGTGTTTGTTAACTGATTTCATACAAACACATATTCACACTTTATGCAGATTTGTTAAATGTGCATTTGTAGAACCATGCTATAACAAATTAAAACACAGATTTGCATATCCTGCTATCTAGCCTTATGTTTTACACCCATCCACACAAGCACACACATCGCCATCATAAATGGCATATTTCAATTTTTATATTCACACTGGCAGATGATGATACTCACACTGATAGTTGGACCTGTCCATACATACATTTCACACCTACATCAACACACAATTCAAATTTCTACATATACTATACACTGATACATTCACACTTAATCACACCCACTTATCACACTGCGGTGTCTTCACGTTGAGAACACCCTCCATCGTGTTGTGTGGCACTATCACCGTGCTAAATGGGACAGACTTCGCACGGATCTAGCGACTCAAAGCTGGGCATCCATGAGGCGCTGTGGGCCATCAACAGCAACGGAATTGTACTCCAGCACAATCTGTAACCTCATGGCCGCGGCATATCCCCCACTCAACCATTACCATCAAACCAGGGGATCAACCCTGGTTCAATGGAGAGTGCAGGAGGGCATGCCAGGAACAGCACCAGGCATACCTGAGGATGAGGTACCAACCTGGTGAAGCCACCAAACAGGACAACTTGCACACCAAACAGCGAAAGCAGCAAGTGATAGACAGAGCTAAGTGATCCCACAACCAATGGATCAGGTCTAAGCTCTGCAGTCCTGCCACATCCAGTTGTGAATGGTGATGGACAATTAAACAACTCACTGGAGGAGGAGGCTCCACAAATATCCCGATCCTCAATGATGGAAGAGCCCAGCACATCAGTGCAAAAGGTCAGGCTGAAGCATTCGCAGCAATCTTCAGCCAGAAGTGCCGAGTGGATGATCCATCTCGGCCTCCTCCAGTGGTCCCCAGCATCACAGATACCAGTCTTCAGCCAATTCGATTCACTCCACGTGATATCAAGAAACAGTTGGAGACACTGGATATTGCAAAGGCTATGGGCCCTGACAACATTCCGGCAACAGTACTGAAGACTTGTGCTCCAGACCTTGCCGCTCCCCCAGCCAAGCTGTTCCAGTACAGTTACAACACTGGCATCTACCCAACAATGTGGAAAATTGCCCAGGTATGTCCTGTACACAAAAAGCAGGACAAATCCAACCCGGCCAATTCCCGCCCCATCAGTCTCCTCTTGATCATCAGTAAAGTGATGGAAGGTGTCAGTAACAGCGCTATCAAACAGCACCTGCTCCGCAATAACCTGCTCAGAGACGCCCAGTTTGGGTTCCGCCAGGGCCACTCAGCTCCTGACCTCATTACAGCCTTGGCTCAAACATGGACAAAAGGGCTGTATTCCAGAGGTGAGGTGAGAGTAACAGCCCTTGATATTAAAGCTGCATTCGACCGAGTGTGGCATCAAGGAGCCCGCGCAAAACTGGAATCAATGGGTATTAGGGAAAAACTCTCCGGTGGTTGGAGTCATACCTGACACATAGGAAGATGGTCGTGGTTGTGGGAGGTCAATCATCTCAGCTCCAGGACATCTTTGCAGGAGTTCCTCAGGGTAGTGTCCTAGGCCCAACCATCTTTAGCTGCTTCATCAATGAACTTCCCTCCATCAGAAGGTCAGAAGTGGGGATGTTCGCCGATGATTGCACAATGTTCAGCACCGTTCATGACTCCTCAGATACTGAAGCAGTCCGTGTTCAAATGCAACAAGATCTGGGCCATATCCAGGCTTGGGCTGACAAGTGGCAAGTGACATCCGTGCCACACAAATGCCCAGGCTATGACGATCACCAAAAGGAGGCAATCTAACCACCATCCCTCGACATTCAATGGTGTCACCATCATTGGATCCCCCACTGTCAACATCCTGGGGGTTATCATTGACCAGAAACTCAACTGGACTCACCACATAAACACAGTGGCTACAAGAGCAGGTCAGAAGCTGGGAATACTGCAGCAAGTAACTCACCTCCTGACTCCTCAAAGCCTGTCCACCATCTCCAAGGCACAAGTCAGGACCGTGATGGAATACTCCCCACTTGTCTGGATGAGTGCAGCCCCAACAACACTCAAGAAGCTCGACACCATTCAGGACAAAGCAGCCACTTGATTGGTACCACATCCAAAAACATCCCACTCCCTCCACCACCGACACTCAGTAGCAGCAGTGTGTACTATCTACAAGATGCACTGCAGAAATTCACAAAAGATCCTTATACAGCACCTTCCAAACCCACGACCACTTCCATCTAGAAGATGCAGATACATGGGAACACCAACCCCTGCAAGTTCCTCTCCAAGATACTCACCATCCTGACTTGGAAATATATCGCCGTTCCTTCACTGTCACATTGGTCAAAATCCTGGAATTCCCTCCCTAAGGGACATTGTGGGTCAACCCACAGCACAAGGACTGCAGCGGTTCAAGAAGGCAGCTCACCCCCACCTTCTCAAGGGGCAACTAGGGACGGGCAATAAATGCTGGCCAGGCAGAGACGCCCACATCCCACAAATGAATAAAATAAAATGATGGAATGGGGTTTGAGGGGACAAGAGGTCTGTCTACACCTACTCCTAATTCATATGATCATGAGTTGCATTATTATTGCAGGT
>NC_063338.1:96997298-97012421 GCF_021869965.1 Rhincodon typus
GTGCCGCACTGTCGGAGGGTCAGTACTGAGGGAGTGCTGCACTGTCGTAGGGTCAGAACTGAGGGAGTGCCGCACTGTCGGAGGGTCAGTGTTGAGGGAGTGCTGTACTGTCAGAGGGTCAGTGCTGAGGGAGTGTATCACTGTCAGAGGGTCAGTGCTGAGGGAGTGCCGCACTGTCAGAGGGTCAGTACTGAGGGAGTGCCGCACTGTCAGAGGGTCAGTACTGAGGGAGTGCCGCACTGTCAGAGGGTCAGTGCTGACGGATTGTCTCACTATCAGAGGGTCAGTGCTGTGGGAATGCCGCACTGTCGGAGGGTCAGTGCTGAGGGAGTGCCGCACTCTCGGAGGGTCAGTACTGAGGGAGTGCCGCACTGTCAGAGGGTCAGTACTGAGGGAGTGCCGCACTGTCGGAGGGTCAGTACTGAGGGAGTGCTGCACTGTCGGAGGGTCAGTACTGAGTGCTAACTGAGGTGACTGCTGTGGACATTAGGAATGGAGCTGCATGTTCCGCTGATCAGTACGTCATGTGGAATCGCTGGGTTGATGCAGTGACTGAGTGTGGAATGTTGTGCAATGAGCTTTCTCTGCGAGTGACAGCAAAGCTTGAGTCTCCCTCAGTGAATACTAATGAAATGATTATTTTGCTGATCTCAAGGGACAGACTTTGTGCAAACAGACAGTGTTTACTGGATGCTACCACATTAATCTAATTAGCCCAGCTTGTTACAGGCTGGACCGCAGCAGGAGATAAAATGCATTGATCAGATGATGTGAGCTGGGCTCTGTAACAGCTTCAGCTGATTGTGTTTGAGGTAGTGCCTGTCACAGTGTATTAATCCAACAATGTCTGCCTGCCTCTGGGACCTATTAGAGGCTTGTTCAGATTAATAGGAGGGGTACATCATCTCACTGGGTGGTACATTATATCTGAATCACACAGCTTTCTGAAAGATGCCTTCAAGATGTTTCCTCTCGCAGGCACTCTGTACAATCCTGGCAAACAGTCAGTTCAGGAGGATATTCTGACAGAAACCACCTCCGCATCCCCCAGACCAACCTCAGGAAGTTTTCTCAAACACAACTAAGGACAATCCAAGTTGTTCTGCAGTTTATGGAACTGATTTGTATGAGGTACACCCTTCGCAGAACAATACAGCAGAAACAGTAGAGACAAACCCTGTGTGAAGTTCAAATCAAGTGCAGTCTGCATAACCAATGGCCTTGCATTAACCTCCTCCCCACAATACGCTGGAAAGTATGGAGTGTGGGGGAGGAGAAGTGGATTGAACCATCAAAAACATGAAGCATGCCACTAACCTACTGCAAAAGAAACAATCTAACCATCTTCCCTCATGTTCAATAGTATTACCATCAATGAGTCCCCCACTATCAACACCCTGGGGGTTACCATTGACCAGAAACACAACTGGACTTGCCGCATAAACACAGTGCTACAACAGCAGGTCAGATGAGGTCGTAGACTTGTTCGCCAAGCCAGTGTGTTTGATTGCAAACCCACCGGCTCAGCAAGTAAGTCTACAACCTTACCTACAACCCGAGCTACAAAATCTTCTTAAAAACTTTAAGCAAGTCAGAGGCTGGGAATCCTGCAGCAAATAACTCACCTCCTCACTCCCCAAAGTTTGTCCACCATCTACAAGGCACAAGTCAGGTGTGTGATGGAATACTCCCCACTTGTCCCAACAAAACTCCAGAAGCTCATTACCATGAACTTTCACTGTGCAGGGCTTTGATACAAGAGATACTGGCAAACAGGAGAGAGTGGGCACAATGCAGAGATTTGTAATCAATGACTCTTTTTCAGATTGGCAAGATGTAACAAGTGAGATGCCACAGAGATTGTGATTGGACCTCAACTTATTGCAATTTATATAGTGATTTGGACAAAGGGATGGAATGGATCGTTGCCAAATATCATAGAATCATCACAGTGTGGAAACAGGCCCTTTGGCCCAACAAGTCCACACTGAACCTCAGAGCATCCCACCAAGACCCATCCCCCTATAACCCACCCATTCTACACCTCCCTGCACACTACAGGCAATTTAGCATGACCAATCCATCTAACCTGCACATCTTTGGACTGTGGGAGGAAACCAGAGCACCCAGAGGAAACCTACACAGACACGGGGAGAATGTGTAAACTCCGTACAGACAGTCGCCCGAGGGTGGAATTGAACCCAGGTTCCTGGTGCCGTGAGGCTGCAGTGCTAACCACTGAGCTACCGTGCCACCCCAGAATTAATGAGAATACATCAGAACTAATTCCCAACTCCTATACTCAGAGGGCTGAGCAATGAAGGCAAGCGTGCCAAACGCCTTCTGAACCACCCTGTCTATAAGTGATGCAAACTTCAAAGGATTATGTACTTGAACCCTCAGGTCTCTGTTCTACAACACTACCCAAGGCCCTACTTTTAATGGATAAGTCCTGCCTCTTTTTGTTTTACCAAAATGCAATACCTTGCATTAATCCAAATTAAACTCCATCTGTCATTTTTGACCTATTTGATCAAGATCCCTTTGTAATCTGAGAAAACTTTCTTCCTTGTCCACTACAGCACTAATTTTGCGCACTGTATTGGTCATGTTCTTTAAGGAAGGGTGCCAATGCATTGGAAGCAGTTCAGAGGAAGTTACCATAATCATAACTGGAATAGTTGAGGGTGATGGGGGCAGGGGGTGCAGTCTGTTGAGGAAAGGTTGGACAGACTGGGCTTATATCTGCTCGAGTTTAGAAAGGTAAAAGGTGACGTGATTATAACATGTAAAGCTCCTGAGGGGATTTGAGCTGGTGAGTGCAGAAAGGATGATTCCTCTTGTGGGAGAATCAAGAACAAGGATTCAATGTTTAAAAAACAGGGGTCATCCATTTAAAACAGAGATAATGTGAAATAAAATTCTGTCAATGGGGTCATAAGTCTTCAGTGCCAACCTGGACAATTGTTGAAACCCTCATCCCCAAAAGTATTTGGTATCGGGTTAAAAAGGGACAGGGCCTCAACAGCCACCATGATAGATTTACTCTGTTATACCACACAGTCCACAGTGAGCACATCAAAACAAGTTAATATTGTGATGGAAGGTCTGTGACTTCTACACATTTTAACATCATTTATTTTAACATTTGGATTTTGAAGGAGTGGTATTGGGTTTGGGTCAGACTGCGTGAAGGGACAGTTTAATGATTAATTTATCAGTAATTCCAAAGACACGGTTTTCTTTTTTAATCCAGTATCAGAGAGAGAGAGAGTTTCTGAGCACTAATGGGAATTTGTTTGCATTGGGAGAGTTTTATGAAAAGACAGAATAAACATAGAAGAGTATTAGGTTTCTTTCAGCTCAAAGGATCAGGGATCTTATTTCGTTTTTGCTTTTCTTTTACCCATAGCTTGGAAAACTTCTGGTTTCAGTTTGCAGGCATGCTAATTGAAGTTGGATGTATAAAATAGTTCTCCTTGAACAAGGAATTAGTTCAGAAAGGTTAGAAATCTATTAACTCAGCGTAAAGATTTTATTTTTTGCAAGTTCCAGACCAGAATTGCATAGTTAGATCCTGAAGGGATTATCTGAAACTGAAAATGTGTAAACTCAGTTTAAGAAAAGGTGAATTTAGCACTCTGGTTACTCAGCTGTTCACCTGTGGCACCTTCCACAGCTTGTGTTTGTCTGCTGTTGACTCATTGATATAGACTTGTAAAAGCTAGGAGCAAGAGAAGGCCATTGAGCCCCTCCAACCTGCTCTGCCATTCAATATAAACAAGGTCAGAAATCACACGACACCAGGTTATAGTCCAACAGATTTATATGAAAACACAAGCTTTCAGAGCCTCACTCCTTGTTGTTTTCAAATAAACCTGGTGGACACTAACCTGGTGTCGTGTGATTTCCGACCTTGTCCACTCCAGTCCAACACCAGCACCTCCACATCAATATAAACGTGGCTGATCTCATCTCGGCCTCAACTTCAGTTTCGTCTCTGCCCTCCATAACCCTTTACCGGTGCTTATTAAAAATCTGTCTATACACCTTAAAATTTACTCAATATCCCAGCATCCACCACACTCTGGGGCAGCGAATTCCACAGATTCATGACCCTTTGAGAGAAATAATTCCTCCTCATTTCTGTTTTAAATCTGCTATCCCTTATCCTAAAACAATGACCCCTCATTCTCGATTGCCCCACATTGCTGTAATAAGTCAATAAATCTCTTCAATTTCTTCAGTGAAACTCTCTACCTCTGTCTCTCGTGACAGCCGATATTTATGCAGAACCATTAGTGTAATGGAATCTCGCAAAATGCTGCGTGTGAGCATTTTAAAAACAGAATATATCACTGAGCCACATCAGGATACACTTGGTCAGGCATTCAAAAAGCTTGGTCAAAGACGCTGGTTTTAAGGAGTGTCTCAAAGCAGGAAACTGAGGTAGTGAGGTTTCAGGAGGGATTTCCTCAGTTTGGGCCTGAGGAAAATGAAGGCACTGCCAATGGTGCAGCTGTTATGTTTGGGGATACACTAGAGGTCGGAATTTGAGGTCTTGGAGGGCAACTAATGGTGCAGGAGCGTACTGAGATAGGGGAGGGGTGCAGGCTATGGATGGATTCGAAAAGCAGGATGAGAATTTTGAAATCAATAGGACAAGTCGCTCAGCGAGGACGGCAGAAACCACGAGAACAGGAAAAATGTACTGCCAAGGTGGTGATGGAAGCAGATACGATAGGGGCATTTAAGGGACTTTTAGATAAGCACCTGAATATGCAAGGAATGGAGCGATATGGACCAAGGGCAGGCAGAAGGGATTAGTTTAATTTGGCATCATGTTTGGCACAACATCGTGGGCCGAAGGGCCCATTCCTGTGCTGTACTGTTCTCTGTTCTGCACTTTCTTGGTGTGGAATTGTCATTGATGGTAACTGGTTTGGGACAATTTATTAGAATAAATGTGTTTGATAATTGCTATATCACGAGAGGAGGAGCAGGAATAGGCCAGTCAGCCCCTCAAGCCTGCTTTACATTTACAATCTCAGCTAATCTAGGGTTTCACACCCACTTTCCTGTTCACTCCCCACATCCCTCGGTTCACTTAATCCCTGAAAATCTATCAGGCTCAGTCCTGACTATGTTCAGCAAAGGAGCAATCACAGTTCCAGGTGTTCTCCATCCTCTGAGTTAAGAAATCCTTTCTCATCTCACTGCCAAATGGCTGACCCCTTATCTTGAGACTGTGCCTCTGAGTTCTAGCCTCTCCCTCAAAGAGTAACCTCTCAGCATCAATCCCATCAAATTCTCCATGAATTTTGTACATTTTAACAAGATTTCCACTCATTGTTCTAAATTCAGAAGCATATAAAGCCTTTTATCTCAAGAGGCTATCTTTGCTTCTTAAGTATATGCTGGGAAGGAGTCCAAAACTTTAGCAGTACTTTGGACATGAGCTCACCAAACTTTTACACAATTTCAGCAAGTCTTTCTTACTCTTGTAATCTTCATTGAAAATCGACATCCCATAGGATTTGGGGGAAAATTGGGAACAAGCTACTGAGTTGTATGATCAGCCATGATCAAAATGAATGGCAGAGCAGGTTTGAAGGGCTGAATGGCCTATTGCTGTTCCTAATTTCAATGTTCCTAAAACACAGAGAGCTTTGTTTTTATTTCAGTAATTCTGATGTCATTTTCTATAGAGATCTCTCTCCAGAACCTCCAGGGATATAAGGATTAATCACTTGGGTCTCCTCAGAAAAACCGTTGCTGATTTTTCCCAGAATGTTAATGCTGGAGATTACCGTTGACCAGAACTGTGCCAGCCACAGAAATACCCCACCTCACTCACCTCCCTTATCACCCACCCTCCCAGTGCTCCCCCTCCACTTCCCACTCTACCTCCTTCTTACTCAGTCTCACTCTCTGCCTAGCTCATGTCAAATCTTTAATAATAATTTTCTGTGTTTTAAGTACTCAGATACATTCTAAAAGAGATAAATTGCATTGAATTTATAAGTACTGCTGGAACTTTGGCAAAGCATTCTGGCTTGCACTCATCAGGACATTACACAAAATATACCATGACAAAGGGGAAACAACATTCACAGTGTATGAGAGGAGAGTGCTGATTGTTTGGCAAGTGAACTCCAACTGATGTCGGCATTGCCTTGAAGAGTGCACCAGTTAGATGATGACTGACAGTTAACTGTCAATTAATGTTAACTCAGGCAGGTTGTCAATTATTGATCAATGCATTACCCTGAGAAATGAACCAATTGACTGTAACATATTTTGTTGAGTTAAAACAGGCATATTACATACACATGGTCTATCTTTGTGCAAAGAACAGGGCTCTGTATATTGCTATATGCAGCTTCCAGTACACACAAATGCGCCACAATGCAACAAGCCCAACTGACAAATCTAAATTGCTGGTCAGTGTAATTCATTGCATATACAGGATTATCAATCAGGATTATCAGGGCCAGTCTGAAGTGCAAAGAGACTTGGGAGTTCTAGTCCAGGATTCTCTCAAGATAAACTTGCAGGTTGAGTCAGTAGTCAGGAAGGAAAATGCAATGTTGGCATTCATTTTGAGATGACTTGAATATAAAAGCAGGGATGTACTACTGAGGCTTTATAAGGCTCTGGTCAGGCCACATTTGGAGTATTGTGTGCAGTTTTGGGCCCCATATCTCAGGAAGGATGTACTAGCCCTGGAGTGCGTTCAGAAGAGGTTCACGAGAATGGTCCCAGGAATGGAAAGCTTAACGTATGAGGAACGTTTGAGGACTCTGGGACCAGACTCATTGGTGTTTAGAAAGATGAGGAGGGGATCTAATTGAAACTTTCAGAATACTGAATGGCCTGGACAAAATGGATGTTGGGAAGATACCTCCAATGGTAGGAGAGTCTAGGACCCAAGGGTTCAGCCTTAGAGTAAAGGGAAGACCTTTTAGAACAGAGATAAGGAGAAACTTCTTCAGCCTGAGAGTGGTGAATCTAGGAATTCACTGCCACAGAAGGAGGCCAGGTCATTGAGTACATTTAAGACTGAGATAGATAGGTTCTTGTTTATGAAGGGGATCAAGGGTTACAGGGAGAAAGCAGGAGAATGGGGTTGAGGAACATATCAACCATGATTGAATAGCGGAGCAGACTCAATGGGCTGAATGGCCTAATTTCTGCTCCTATGTCTTATGGTCTCATGGTCTTATAGTTTTATGTTCTTATGGCCAGAGTCTGTTATCCACAATACAATCAAGATGCTGAAACAGTGTACATCAAAGCCATTCTGCGAGATAATGAATGGATCTTTCCTCATTGTATATCACACTCTATCATGAATGGGTCAAAAGCCATGACTTTCACTCTTGAAAAGTGCCCAGTCTATGTCAGATTATACTGAAGGAGAAAGTGTCTCCCAGGTTTGACCAACAGATGACTCTAGCTGTTTCATGCTATTACATCATTGCTGGTTGTTGGAAAAACCCATCTGGTTCACTAATGTCCTTTAGGGAAGGAAACTGCCATCCTTATGTAGTCTGTCCCACATGTGACTCCAGACCCACAGCAATGTGGTTGACTCTGAACTGTCTTATGGGCAATTAGGGATGGGCAATAAATGCTACCTAGCCCGCAATGCCCTCATCCCTTGAATGAATAAAAAAACTACCATGCCACATGCTGGAACAAGAATGATGTTTGCCACTTACAGTATGTTACTATCAAGCAAAAAGGATGTTCTGCCTCTCATACAAATGGGTAATATAATGTTTGAGTTTTAGTGCTACAGTGATGCCAGGTATGGCCATATGTCCCCCAGTATGATGGATCATATCAAACAGCACATTCCTTCAGTTGTTCAAAATAAGCAAGGTACTAAACATACCCAACCAGGCCACACTTGCAAAACCCACAGCACAGAATGCAACATCAGATGTAAGTCCACAATTACATAATTAAGAAGCAACAAGGGTCAAAAAACATCAGCGGTAATAGCATGTATTGCAAGTTTCGAAACAATAGTGGTGATGTCGGGAATGACATTAAACAGGAAAGTAGAGAAGAATATAACTAAGGTTCTATAATAATCATGACTTTAATCTGTACATAGATTGTGAAATCCACCTCACCAATAATACAATGGTGGATGAATTCATGAAATGCATACAAGGTGGCTCTTCAACTAGTACATTGAGGATCCAACTTGTGAACAGATCACACTAGATTTAATGTTTTGTAAAGGGAAGGGATTAATTAATAATTTTGCGGTACAAGGTCCTTTAGTGAAGCATGACCAGAACATTTTAGTATGTCAGTCCAAGCCAAATCTAAGGTCCATAAGCAAAACAAAGGAACTTCAAAGTTCTGGCACAAAAACACACTATAAAGTGGCTCAACTGCAGCCAACAAATTAAATTGACAATAATATTAGATCTAAACGAAGTTGTATAAAGTTGCTATAAAAAGCAACAAGCCTGGGGATTGGGAGCTGTTTAGAATATAGCAAAGGAGGAACAGAAGTTTGATTCAGAGGGGCAAAATAGACCATGAGATTAAACTTGCAAGGAACATAAAGGTAGATTGAACAAACTTCTACTAGCATGAAAAAGGGAAAGGATTGATGAAGATACTTTGAAGCCCCTTAGAGTCAGAATTGAGAAAATTCATAATAGAGCCATAGAGAAATGGCAGAGCAACTGCCATTCTGTCTTTCATAGAAAAAGACTCAAATAACTTCTCAGAAATGCTTGGGAACAAGCATCTAGTGAGATGGAGGATTTGGAGGAAATTAGTATTAGTGAAAAAAAGTGCTGAAGAAATGAGTGGAACTGAATACTCTCAGATCCGCAGGGCCAGTTATACTGCAACCCAGGGACTCAAGGAGTTGGCCATGTACATAGTGGATGCCTTTGTTGTCAAGTCCCCTAAGAATCTTTTATGTTTGAAGGGGAACAGCTCTCATTCTAAACTCCAGAGAATATCAACCCAATTTCCCCAGCCTCTCACATTCACAGTGAAGCCCTCTCTCACTCTAGAGATCACTCCAGTGAACCTTCACTGCACTGCCTCCAGTGTGACTGTATCCTTCCTTAAATGAGGAGACTAAAACTGCACACAGTGTTCCAGATGTGGTCTCACTGAAAACCCTGAACAATTGTAACAAGACCTCTTTATTCTTTGTATCCCAGTCTCCTTGCAATAAAGACCAAATTGGAATATTTCAGTAAATTGGAAAATGTAGGTATTTCTCATAAGGCCAAATGATATACCATATACTTTGCTAATCCATCAGGGGACTCGGCCAACAAAGAATTCCAGCTAAACCTAGATCAGATTTCTCAGATTAACATGAAATGACGGAGTTTTCAATCAAATTCCTGGACGGTCCTGCCAGATTGGAGAGTGAAATATAACACCATTATTTAAGAAAGAAGGGAGAAAGATAACCAGGAAATGCAAAATGGTTGAACATCAGTAGTAGGTAAAATCCAAAATCTATCTGACAAAGGATGCGATAACATGGCACCGCTTAGAGAAAAAAAACTAATGGTTTTACATGAAGTTAACATGGACTTATGAAAGGGCAATCATGTTTGACAAACAGACAAGCGTTTCTTGAGGACATTAATCATAGAATAGATAGGAGAATACCAGTGAATGTGCTGTATTTGAAGTTTCAAAAAGCTTTTGATAAAATCCCACAGGAGAGGTTATTGCACATTGGGGAAGGCAATGGCCTAGTGGTATTATCACTGGACTATTAATCCAGAGACCCAGATTACATTCTGGGGACCCAGGTTCGAATCCTGCCTTGGCAGATGGTGGAATTTGAATTCAATGAATATCTGGAATTAAGAATCTAATGATAACCATGAATCGATTGTCAGGAAAAACCCATCTGGTTCATTAATGTCCGTTAGGGAAGGAAACTGCCATCCTTACCTGGTCTGGCCTACATGTGACTCTAGACCCACAGCAATGTGGTTGACTCTAAACAGTCCTCAGGGCAATTAGGGATGGGCAATAAATGCTGCCTGGCCAGCGATGCCCACATCCCGCGAACAAATAAAAAAAATATCAGAGCAAACAGAATTGGGGATAATTAGTAGGCAGACAAGAAACAGACAATAGGTTAAAACAAACAAAAGGATCATTTTCAGAGTGAAAGATGGTGTCAAGTGAAGTACGACAGGGATCAGCATTTGAGTCTCTTTAGCAGTTTCAGATTATCCTCCTCACCCTTTCGGCTGGGTGAAGTCATAACTTCACAATTTGTAGTTAGCTGCCTCTTACACATCAGGCTATCGCATATCACCTTGGAGACTCCATTACTCAACTCCAATCTTTAACTGCTGCATTAACATCTAGAGTTAAACATGAACCCAAAAAGTGTCAGCTCTGGATGTGATTCCCTCGATTGAAAACTCCGTCATTTCATGTTAATCTGAGAAATCTGATCCAGGTTTAGCTGGAATTCTTTGTTGGCCGAGTCCCCTGATGGATTAGCAAAGTATATGGTATATCATTTGGCCTTATGAGAAATACCTACATTTTCCAATTTACTGAAATATTCCAATTTGGCCTTTATTGCAAGGAGACTGGGATCCAAAGAATAATGTCTTGTTACAATTGTTCAGGGTTTTCAGTGAGACCACATCTGGAACACTGTGTGCAGTTTTAGTCTCCTCATTTAAGGAAGGATACAGTCACACTGGAGGCAGTGCAGTGAAGGTTCACTGGAGTGATCTCTAGAGTGAGAGAGGGCTTCACTGTGAATGTGAGAGGCTGGGGAAACTGGGTTGATATTCTCTGGAGTTTAGATGTAAAATATTCTTAAGGGTCTTGACAGGGTAGCAGCAGACAGGTTGGGTCTTTTAGTATATTCAAGCCTGTGATAGATATATTTATAATCAGTAAAGTAGTGAAGGGTCATGGGGAAAAGCGGGGGAGTAGAGTGGAGGATTATCAGATCACAGAATTATTTAATTTTACCATTCAAAATGAGGCCACTTGACCCATTGTGTCTATACCAGCTCCCAAAAGATTTACTCAGCAGAACTTAAGAACACAAGAAATAGGAGCAGGAGTAGGCCATGTGCCCTATTCAGCCTGCTGTGCAATTCAAAAGATCGTAGCTGATGTTTTTGTGGACTCAGCCCCCCTTACCCGCCTGCTCACCATAACCCTTAACTCCTTTACTGCTCAACAATCTATCTATCTTTGTCCTAAAAACATTCAACGAGGTAGCCTCAACTGCTTCACTGGGCAGGAATTTCCACAGGTTCACAGCTCAAACCCAGCTAGTCTAGCCCAATCTCCATAGCCCTCTAATTCATCCCATTCAAATATATATCCAGCTGCCTTTTGAAACCTCCTGTGGAATCCACCTCCCCCACTCTCCCAGGCAGCACATTCTAAATCCTGACAACTCTCTGAGTAAAGGAGTTTCTCCTCCTTTCACTCCTAGCTGATAATCTTGAAATTATGATCCCCCTAGTTACTGACATACCAACTAGTGGAAACAGAATCTTCTTCTTTACGCTGTCAAATTTGTTCAAGCATGAATGGTGGAACAGACTCGATGGGCTGAATAGCCTATTTCTGCTCCTATGTCTTGTGGTCTTATAGATTATCTCAGGCCTCTCTGATTCCTGGACATTACGAAACCTCCAGCTGAAACTATTCCCACATGTGGCAGTGCCCTCTTTGCAATTGGCTTCAGTTGGTCAAGAATGGCGTGGATGGCTCACTGCGTGGTATCAATTGCAGCCTGAGCTAAATCTTGATAAAGGACTTTCACTCTCAATATGAATGCTGGGATACCATTATTCGCCATTACTGTCACTCACTTCAATGGATATCACTCCGACATCCTCCAGGCAAGGGCACTCTGACAGTACTAAGGCAAATACAGGAAAAGGGAGGGACTGTGAGTGAAAACCTGGGTGTGACTCGTACAAATACTTACTAACTAGTTTGCAACTTTTAAATTGTTTTCTCGTGGTTTCAACATGGCACCAAATCACAAAGTTGTCAAGATGCTGCTCGGAGGGCAGCACCATCACCTCTGAGTCGGGAGTTGTGGGTTCAATTCCCACTATAGAGGCTTGAATTGATATTGCAGGCTGATTCATCAATGCATTGCAGAACCAGTGCTAAACTGCTGGGGGTCTTGTCTCTCCATGATAATGTTAAACCAAGGCCCTTAAGAGTCTGAGATGACCATGCAGCTTTTGAATTGTTTTCTCACCATCGATTGTCGGAAAAACCCATCTGGTTCACTAATGTCCTTTAGGGAAGGAAACTGCCATCCTTACCTGGTCTGGCCTACATGTGACTCCAGACCCACAGCAATGTGGTTGACTATTAACTGCCCTCTGGGCAATTAGGGATGGGCAATAAATGCTGCCTGGTCAGCAACACCCTCATCCTCTGAATGAATAGAAAAAATGGTGTTGGGGTGCCAGTATTGGACTGGGGTTGACAAAGTCAGAAATCACACGACATCAGGTTATAGTCCAACAGGTTTATTTGAAAACACAAGTTTTTGGAGCACTGCTAAGAAGGGTCTAGACGCGAAACGTCAGCCTTCCTGCTCCTCTGATGCTGCTTGGCCTGCTGTGTTCATCCAGCTCTACACCTTGTTGACTCTGGTGTATATGGTGTGTTCATCCCTATCAGCACAGGGTTTTGACTCCTCACTCACATTGCCCAATTTACACTGCAGATATCTTGCCAATTGCATTCCCCAGCCTGCAGACCTGGTTAAAAACTGAATAAATACCTGAAATCCCACCAAACCTCTCAGGAAAATGAACTCAATTCATGAAACAAGGTGCAATTCACCATTTGTACTTTTCCCTGTCCTTCAGCATGACATTTCGGTCTGTAACAACATACGGACATGGTGCAGGCATTTCAGCCTCTTGATCCTGTTACACAGAAATGTGAGGAGGCCATTCAACCCATAAGTCCTCTTACACAGGAACATGAGAAGGCCATTCAGCCTCTCTGCAGTCTGGAACATAGGGACAGGAGGAGACCAATTAGCACCCGCCCCCGAACTCCCACCTAATCAAGCCTGTTTCACACAAGGTATAAGAACATAAGAAATAGGATTGGGAATCTGTCCTTCTACTCCTCAAGCCTACACCAGCATTCAACAGGATCATGGCTCATCTCCTCTCTCATGCCAGCTCGCCATAACCCTCAGCTCCCTGATACTTCACAAGTCTCCCTACTTCCTCTTTAAACACTTTCAATGATCCAGCCTCTACAACTACTGACACCTACATCAAGCTCCTATTTATTAACTTCAGCTCCGCTTTCAACCCTAATTCCAACCAAACTCATTCTCCAAACTCCGAGATTTAGGACTGTGCTCCCTCCTCTGCAACTGGATCCTCAATTTCCTGACCTGCAGATGCAGTCAATAAGGGTAAGCTTCAACAACTCCTCCACAATAATCCTCAACACCAGCCCCCTCAAGGTTGCATACTCAACCCCCTACTGTGCTCTTTATACACTCACAACTGTGGGGCCAAATTCAGCTCAAACTCAATTTACAAATTTGCTGATGACACCACTGTAATAGGTAAGATCTTAAACAATGACAAGGCAGAGTACAGGAAAGAGATAGACAACTTAGTGACATGGTGTAAAGACATCAATCTCTCCCTCAATGTTCGTGAAACAAAAGAGCTGGTCATTGACTTCAAGAAGTGGAGTGGAGGACATGTACCTGTCTCTGTCAATGGTGTTGAGGTGGAGATAGTTAAGATCTTCAAGTTCCTAAGAGTAAATATCACCAACAATCTGTCCTGGTCCATCCACATTGACTCTACAGTCAAGAAAGCACTGCAATGCCTCTACTTCCTCAGGAGGCTAAGGAAATTCATCATGTCCACAAGGACTCTTACCTATTTTTATAGATGCACCATAGAAAGCATCCTATCCAATGCATCACAGCTTGATTTGGTAACTGCTCTGCCCTAGACCACAAGAAATTACAGAGAGGTGAGAATACAGCCCAGTCCATCACACAAACCAAGCCTCCTCTATTGACTCCATCTACACTTCCCACTGCCTCAGGAAAGCAGCCAACATAATCAAAGACCCTTTCCACCCCAGTTATACTCTCTTCCACCCTTTTCCATGAGGCAGAAGATACAAAAGTTTGAAAAATTGTACCAACAGATTTAAGAACAACAAGATGTGAGGCAAAACAATGCTTCTTCTTCCTCAGGCGGCTCAGGAAATTTGGCCACATCCATAAGGACCCTCACTAACTTCTACAGATGCACCATTGAAATCATACTGTCCGGGTGCATCATGGCCTGGTATGACAGCTGCTCTGCCCAGGACCGTAAGAAACTGCAGAAGGTGGTGTGCACAGCCCAGGCCATCACGGAAGCCAACCTTCCATCCATGGACTCCATTTACACTTCTTGTTGTCATAGAAAGGCATCTAACATTATCAAAGACTCATCGCACCCCGGTAATGATGTCCTATAACCTCTTCTGTTGTGAGCAGGTTCAGGAACAGATTCTTCCAGGCCGTTATCAGACTGATGAATGGACTCTCTAGCCTCAAATAATGCTGATCTTGCTAAATTGATCTTGCCCAGCGCTCTCTCTGTGCAATGTAACCTGTATGGCTCTGCCTAAGTGTTTTTGATCTGTATGTCCTTGCTCACTATGATCTGCCTGGGCTGCTTGTAAACAAAGCGTCTCCCGGTACTTCATTACATGTGACAATAAATCGATCAGTCAGGAACAGCTTCTTTCCCGCTGTTATCAGACTTTTGAGCAGACCTCTTATATATTAGGGTTGATCTTTCTCTGCACCTTCTCTGCAGCTGTAAACACTATATTCTGCATTCTGTTCTATTACCTTGATGTACTTATGTAAGGTATGAGTTGTCTGGTTAGCACGTAAAACAATGCTTTTCACTGTATTTCGGTGCATGTGGCAATAATAAATCACATCAAATCAAATGAAAACTCTCTGAGGTTGGGAATTTTAAATATCCACTACCTTCTGGGGGAAGAAATTCCTTTTTATCTCAGTTTTAAAGGAGTGTCCGCTTATTCTGTAACTATGTCCCC
>NC_063338.1:97012921-97026031 GCF_021869965.1 Rhincodon typus
GTGTGAGTGTGTATGTGAGTGTGAGTGTGTGTGTGTGTGTGAGTGTGTGTGTGAGTGAGTGTGTGTGTGAGTATGTGTGAGTGAGTGTGAGTGTGTGTGTGTGTGTGAGTGATTGTGTGTGTGTGTGAGTGTGAGTGTGTGTGTGTGTGAGTGAGTGTATGTGTGAGTGTGAGTGTGTGTGTGTGAGTGTGAGTGTGTGTGTGTTTGTGTGAGTGTATATGACAGAGTCATTAGCAATTCATGTTTTTTTGCCATTGGTTAAAACAGTTTGATTGCAGTCAATAGTGATTTTCTTCTCAGTGATAACAACCTGAAGTGCATATTCTTTTAGCCCGGATTAGACTGTTTGTTAAAATTGGGCCCTTTGGTGTTTTATTCATATTTTCAAATTCCTCCTCTGCAATTAGGGATGGGCAATAAATGATGGCCACATCCCATGAATGAATAAGAAAAACCGAGAGAATGGTGTGGAGGTGACAGCTGACTGTATTATGGAGAACTGATGGGTAAGACTGGGGTTCCTGATTAGGGGCTGGGTGAGAGTCCAGCGAATTGGGTTTGATGGAGATAGTGGGATCTTTGTGTTGCTGAAAATGATCTCAAGAGGATTTTAATATAAAATGTGCAAAAATCATTGTGAAATCTGGTTGTTAGTGATGCAGGGTCCTGATTAAACAGCTGACTGCTGTATTCCAATCCAGTCTACACAACCACATTCTCTCCTCCCTATTTTCGTTTGGGATTTCTCACAGCCAAAGCTAGTCTCTGCTCCCTCGGGATGAATGTGCATTGATCTCATGCTCAGAGGTGACACGTTAATCTGAATGCTGATTCACAGGTCTCTGAATGTACAATGCGATCTGTTCATTTTTCACGGTCAGCATAACGGTCCCCACAGATCAATGATTCACCCAAAACAGGACACTGTCCATCAGACAGCAGACCAGGTGCCTGTGGTTGGTTTTACAGTCTCCTCCAACATAAACTTTCTCACCCCCTGCTTTATAATGACAGGACACGCCATCTACAGTGTGGGGATGTTGTGAAAATAATTTCAGTCTTGGAAATGTGTAGTCATCCACTTTGAACCTCAGGAGGTCAGTCAGGGGTGTGGGTGCAAGTCTGGGAATTTTTCATTCATTCAGAGGATGAGTGCATCACCAACTGGGCCTACATTTATTGATCATCTCTAATTGTTCTGGAGAACATAGTGCTGAACTGTCTCCTTGAACTGCTGCATCCAGACCTGCAGAGCGGATAGGGAGGGGTTCCTAAAAGTCACAGGTTTGAGAAATGCTGTCAGAGTGGTCTTGAGGTGCTGGGGCAATGCCTCTTGTAGATGGTACATGCTGCTGCTATTGAGCGTCGGTGGTGGAGGGAGTGGGATGTTTGTGGATGTGGTACCAATCAAGCGAGCTGCTTTGTCCTGGATGGTGTGGAGCTTCTTGAGTGTTGTTGGAGTTGCATTCATCCAGGCAAGTGGGGAGTATTCCATCACACTCCTGACTCGTGCTTTGTAGATGGTGAACAGTCTTTGGGGAGTCAGGAGGGGAGTTACTCGCTGCAGTATTCCTAGGCTTTAACCTGCTCTTGTAAGAACTGTTTTAATGTGGCAGATCCAGCTGAGTTTCTGGTCAATGATGATCCCCAGGATGTTGATGGGGGTGTGTTCAGTGATGGGAACAGCATTGAATGTCGAGGGACGGTGGTTAGATTGTCCCTTATTGGTGATGGTCATAGCCTGGCATGTGTGTGGCACGAATGTCACTTGCCACTTGTCAGCCCAAGCCTGGATATGACCCAGATCTTGTTGCATGCAAACATGGACTGCTTCAGTATCTGAGGAGTCATGAACGGTGCTGAACATTGTACAATCATCGGCAAACATCCCCACTTCTGACCTTATGATGGAGGGAAAGTCATTGATGAACCAGCTGAAGATGGTTGGGCCTAGGACACTACCCTGAGGAACTCCTGCAGAGATGTCCTGGAGCTGAGATGATTGACCTCCAACAACCACGACCATCTTCCTATGTGTCAGGTATGACTCCAACCAACAGAGAGTTTGCCCCCTGATACCCAGTGATTCCAGTTTTGCCAGGGCTCCTTGATGCCACACTTGGTTGAATGCAGCCTTAATGTCAAGGGCCGTCACTCTCACCTCACCTCTGGAATTCAGCTCCTTTTGTCCATGTTTGAACCAAGGCTGTAATGAGGTCAGGAGCTGAGTGGCCCTGGCGGAACCCAAACTGAGCGTCACTGAGCAGGTTATTGCTGAGCAGGTGCTGCTTGATAGCGCTGTTACTGACACCTTTTGTTTTATTCATTCATGGGATGAGGACATTGCTAGCTTTCCTGCTCCTCTGATGCTGCCTGACCTGTTCTGTTCCTCCAGCTCCACACTGTGTTATATCTGGGTTGGATATATTATGCTTTTTGGGTACAGGACACTTCTGAGCAATTTTCCACATTGTCGGATAGATGCAGTGCTGTAACTGAAACGGAACCGCTTGGCTCGGGGAGCATCAAGTTCTAGAGCACAGGTCTTCAGCACTACTCTGAATCTATGGGTTGAATTTGTATTTGCCATGCAATGGTTTTTGAGTTAACCTAAGAGGTGAGAGTGAGCATGAAGCAAGATTCTTTTTAGGATTTATTGCCTAATTGCTCAGAAAACAGTTAAGAATCACCCATATTGCTGTGTGTCTGGAGTCACATGTAGGCCAGACCAAGGAGGGATGGCAGATTTCTTTCCCTAAACGACGTTGGTGAACCAGATGGATTTTTTCCAACAGTTAACAATGGATTTATGGTCATCTTTAGAGTCTAAATTCCAGATTTTTATTGAATTCACATTTCAGCGTCTGCCATGACAGGATTCAAACGTGTAATTGAAGAGCTGTACTTCTGCAGAGCCTGAAGACAGTGCGTATGGTAGCTGCTGAGCCCAGGGAATGGGCTCCTTGAGGCAAGACAGGGCTTACACAACTGTTCAGACAAGGGACAGTGTTCAAACAGGAGGCTGGAAGACCACAGCAAACCAGGCAGCATCTGGATGAAAGGAGCAGTCAATGTTTTGGGTATTACCCTTCTTACCTGAAACGTTGACTGCTCCTTTCCTCCAGATGCTGCCTGGCCTGCTGTGTTCTTCCAGCCTCCTGTTTGTCTCTAAGGACGAGGGTTCAGCTTGGCTGTTCTGCCCCCACATGGTCAAATATCCCCCTGACCTGCACTCGCACTTTCAGAAGGGGATGGGTGGGTGGATGGAGAATTGGAAATATTCAGAGAGAAATCCCCAGGGATTGCAGTGCAGGTCATGGAGAGCGCGCGGGGTGGGGGGAGCGAGAACTGGGAAGTCTATTTCCTCCACATTCAGCAGAGAGTTTGTCTGAGTGATTGATGCTCACAGTGGGCAGTCTGTGAAACAGCACAGGCCAGTCATCTGTGCACTGATTAAATAAAGTTGTAGTTATTAGGAGTAAGAATCACGGTAAGTGCCTTTTATTGACAGCAATACTCAGAGACTCTCTGTGACATTGACCTCTTGACTCCAGCAATGAATTCTGAAGAGTGAACCTCTGGAAATCCAGGACACAATGCTTTGGGTTTTAGCATCAATCAGGCAGTTAGAAACTGGCCAGGCATGGCTTTCGATAGGCTGAGGGGATTCGGTGTGAACTGCAAGGCTCTGCATTGGTGCAGACAGAGACAGAACAGGGTCCCTTCTCCTGCCCAACAGCCAGTGTCTCTCACAGGGCAATGTGGGCATGACTGAGGAGCAAGTCAGAATTCACATGCCACCAGGCTACGGTCAACCAGTGCAATCACAAGCTTTTGGAGCGTGGTGGTTAGGTGGGTTTGAGAAGACACCTGTCGAAGGAGCAGCGCTCCGAAAGCTTGCGATTTCAAATCAACCTGTTGGACTATAACCTGGTGTCGTGTGACTTCTGACCTTGTCCACCCCAGTCCAACACCAGCACCTCCTCGTCATGTCTGAGGAGAATCTGCTTCAACTGCAATGCCTTTCATGGCCAAATAGTATGTTCCTACAGGAGTGAGGTCAATCTGTGAGGAACAGGGTGTATCAGGTGGGATTAAGGAATATAGAGAGGCTGGGTTAGGTGGGTTTGAGGGATACGGGGAGAGGGTGGGTAGGTAGGATTGAAGGATACGGGGAGAGGGTGGGTAAATGGGATTGAAGGATACAGGGAGAGGATGGGTAGGTGGGATTGAGGGACATGGGGAGAGGTAGGGTAGGTGGGTTTGAGGGATACAGGGAGAGGGTGGGTAGGTGCGTTTGAGGGACATGGGGAGAAGGTGGGTAGGTTGGTTTGAGGGACATAGGGAGAGGGTGGGTAGATGGGTTTGAGCTAGGTTTATATGAGCTAGTAACTGGAGGAGGCCATTTGGCCTCTCAAGATCAGTCCATTCAATGAGATCATGGCTGATCTTATGCTCTAACACCACTTTCCTGCACTATCCCCAAATCCCTGATGTCTTAATCTGTAGAAATCAGTCAGTCTCTGTGTTGAATGTACCCAACAATTGAGTCACTATATACCTCTGGAACAAGGAATTCCACTGTTTGAGTGAAGAAATTCCTCCTCGTGTCAGTTCTAAATGGTTTGCTACTTTTTAAAAAAGTTCACTGCTGGGTCATGGGTGTCACTGTCTGGGCCCAGCATTTATTGCCCGTCCCTAGTTGCCCCTTGAGAAGGTCGGGGTGAGCTGCCTTCTTGAACGGCTGCAGTCCATGTGCTGTGGGTTGACCCACAATGTCCCTTAGGGAGGGAATTCCAGGATTCTGTCCCAGTGACAGTGAAGGAACGGCGATATATTTCCAAGTCAGGATGGTGAGTGGCTTGGAGGGGAACTTGCAGTGGGTGGTGTTCCCATGTATCTGCTGCCCTTGTCCTTCTAGATGGAAGTGGTCGTGGGTTTGGAAGGCTCTGTCTGAAGGTCTTTGGTGAATTTCTGCAGTGTATCTTGTGGATAGTACATACTGCTGCTACTGAGTGTCGGTGATGGAAGGAGTGGGATGTTTGTGGATGTAGTGCCAATCTGGTAACAAACTTCTTGAGTGTTGTTGGGGCTGTACCCATCCAGGTAAGTGGGGAGTATTCCATCACACTCCTGACTTGTGCCTTGTAGATGGTGAACAGGCTTTGGGGAGTCAGGGGGTGAGTTACAGTGGTATATTTAGTAACCCAGAGCCCCAGTTCTAGGGTCCTGGATTTAAATCCCACCCTGGCAGATAGTGACATTTGGATTTGATTAGGAAACTAGCTTAATGGTGACCATCTAACAAATGTCCATTGTCGTAAAAACTCATTGTATTCTCTAATGTCTTTTCGGGAACGTAATCTGCCATCCTTACCTGGTCTGTCCTACATGTGACTCCAGGCTCACAGCAATGGGATTGACTCTTAACTGCCCTCTGGGCAATTAGGGATGGGTGATAAATTTTCATCTAACCAGTGACACCCTTATCCAATCAGCAAATTTTTAAAAATCCCTCTATCCCAGGAATTAATTTGCTGAACCTTTTTCAAACACTTTCTATGGTAAGTAAATCTCCTTGTAGAGGTGGAGACTAACATTCAACACTCTAGGTGTGTTCTCGCCAAGGTCCTGAATAATTGGTGAGAGATTTTCTTTACCACCTGAATTTACCTGAAGGTATGGGACCTGGATTCCAAGGGGAGCCTCTGACAGTTTGCAGGGGATCAGGTTGTTCTGAACTTACAAGGCAATTCACTGCTAAACTGCTGTGATTATGTGGTTGCTGGGGGGGACAGAATGTCTGTGGTTTCATTGCGAGATCCATGGGGAACTGTTACTGAGAAATTGCTTCCTGTAAATTAAATGACTGATTTAATTCTTTGTTGACACAACTCACTCTCACCAGATGCAAATCAGTTTGAACATTTCAGTGACAGTGTAACTTTGTTCAGATGGAGATTAACCCTTTACTGACTCTCTGGCCTGTAATTCTTCCAATCTTCAGATGGATTTTATTCAATGGTTTTCACAAGGAATGGCAATGCAAGTTCAGATCACTGTTCAAATGAATTCAGTTTCCCCCAGCACTTTCCACAATGATATTTTGAGAGATACCTGAACCTTAGGAGATGTTTGAACCATAGTCTCTGTTGTCATGTCACATAGAACATAGAACAGTACAGCACAGTACAGGCCCATCGGCCCACGATGTTGTGCTGACCTATTATCCTACTAAGAATATTCTGAGAAAGGGTCACCGGGCCCGAAACGTTAACTCTGTTTTCTCCTCCACAGATGCTGCCAGACCCGCTGAGCTTTTCCAGCAACTTTGTTTTTGTTCCTGATTTAAAGCATCCGCGGTTCTTTTGGCTTTTATTTTCCTGGTAAATCTCCTGTGCACCCTCTCTAAAGCTTCCACATCTTTCCTATAATGAGGCAGCTAGAACTGAACACAATATTCCAAGTGTGGTCTAACCAGAGTTTTATAGAGCTGCAGCATAACCTCACGGCTCTTAAACTCAATTCCCCTGCCAATGAAAGCCAACACACCATACGCCTTCTTTACAGCAGTTGCCAATGTAGACACAGCAAGATCCCACAAACAGTAATGTGGCAAAGACCAGGCCATGTATTCCTGCAAAAATTGACCAATGGGCAGAAATCCCCGGCTCTTCTTTAAATCCTGATTCTGTCACTCACCTGCAAGGTGTCTGTCCTGGGAGAGTGTTGTTCGGGTGATGTAGAGGGAGCTTTACTCTGTATCTAACCCCGTGCTGTCCCTGTCCTGGGAGTGTTTGATGGAGACAGTGTAGAGGGAGCTATACTCTGTATCTAACCCCGTGCTGTCCCTGTCCTGGGAGAGTGTTGTTAGGGTGATGTAGAGGGAGCTTTACTCTGTATCTAACCCCGTGCTGTCCCTGTCCTGGGAGTGTTTGATGGGGGACAGTGTAGAGGGAGCTTTACTCTGTATCTAACCCTGTGCTGTCCCTGTCCTGGGAGTGTTTGATGGGGACAGTGTAGAGGGAGCTTTACTCTGTATCTAACCCCGTGCATTCCCTGTCCTGGGAGTGTTTAATGGGGGACAGTGTAGAGGGAGCTTTACTCTCTATCTAACCCCGTGCTGTCCCTGTCCTGGGAGTGTTTGATGGGGACAGTGTAGAGGAAGCTTTACTCTGTATCTAACCCTGTGCTGTCCCTGTCCCTGGGAGTGTTTGATGGAGGACACTGGGTGCCTGAAATGGGCAGTGACCCATATCCAGCTTCGAGGTGTTTGGTCAGTAAGTGCAGAAAAGAATGTTTTTAAACGTTGTCAGACTTTCCCTTTGAGCAATGCCTGGCAGCCATTAAAAGTCTGCAAGTTATCCAACTGTATTTTTTCTCTTCTTTCTTGTTCTGGTGTTTGTTTAAGAATCACATTTTCCTTATCAGTAATTTACACCTCTCATCCCACAGAAAGTTCTGGAATGCAGATTCCTCCTCCTGCGCATTGCTAACCTAAGGTTGACTTAGCACATGGGTCAGCTGATAAACTCAGGCAGTGATTGTTCACTGGGAGTTTTTCTCTGATCTGCTGATGTCAGGAAGTTCAAGGGAGTTTGAGACAAATGGTGTGAGATGAACTGTAATACGATAAGGCCAGACTGCACTCACCATCTCTCCCATTCCCTCCACTTTCCAGAAACTCTCCACACTCTCTTCATTCTCACCTGATACTTGGGATCAGGTTAAATCGAACCTTTGTGACAATATGTTTATGAAGAAGATCTGTGACCAGGCTCTGGTCAGCTGGAGGGGTAAGGGGGAGTGAGTGACGGGAGGAGTGTCACAGTTTGAGGGAGGCAGATGTTTGAGGTGTTGGCCATGAGGTAACCAGTCCCCCTGGCAGTGGTTTAAACCTGCTGTGTGGTTAATGTTGGGAAGTTGTGGTACATCTCTGAGCCCAGTCTGAAAGAGCTATATGTTAAATTTCTGTTACATGTTACATTTTCTGAAGAAGGGTCCAGACCCGAAACGTCAGCCTTCCTGCTCCTCTGATGCTGCTCGGCCTGCTGTGTTCATCCAGCTCTACACCTTGTTAGCTCAGATTCTCCAGCATCGGCAGTTCCCACTATCTCTGAATCAATGTTAAAATCCTCTTGGTTTAGGCTGTGTCTTGGGTTTTGCTATAAATGTTCCCTCCTCTGTGTCTGTTCATCATCATTTGGAGGTGTCCAGGTGTCTCTTCACTCACTCTGTTGGGGCTCCCTTGCTCGGGGGAGGCAATGATCTGGTGGTATTATCACTAGACTATTAACCTAAATCCCCAGGTAATGTCCTGGGGACCCAAGTTCAAATCCTGCCATGGAATTTGAATTCAATTTAAAAAAAAGCTGGGATTAGGAGTCTAATAATAGACATGGAACAACTGTCAGAAAGACCCATCTGGGTCACTAATATCCTTTAGGGAAGGAAATCTGCCATCCTTACCTGGTCTGTCCTACATGTGAGTCATACCCACTCTCAGCTGCCCCCAGAGCAATTAGTGATGGACAATAAATATTGGCCAAGTCAGCAATGTCCTTGTCCTGTGAACGATTAACACCACTTCTGCTGTTTATGACTTTCTTTGCTCAGCCTGTCTTACAAAGGTCAGAAAATACATTGTGATCTGGGAACATTGCAATATTTGTCCAGTTTATTTCAAGTATTGGTTTAATCAGATCTCCTTGTGGGCTCCTTCCTGACTTTAGACAGATTGGAGGAGATGGAGGGGCCATTCAACCTGTTCCATCGTTCATCCAGATTCTGTGGGATCTCACAGTTGTAAACACTGCAACTTCCTAAGTTTCTATATTTTTGATTGTGGACTGGAACAGGGACTTGTTTAGAAACCAAGGATTGTTGAAGGATTGGACATTTTGTAAAAGCAAGTTCCCTGAGCCTCACTGTAAGTGCTGTTTACACAGCTGCTAGTTCAAGTAGTGGAGGGTGGTCTAGTTACAGACCAGCTGGAGCCAGGGGGCTGTGTGCAAATGGAGATTTGGCCAGCAACAAGGAGCTGATTGGTCTGTGGATTAGTGACTAGTTATCAGGCCTTCTGCCTGGCAACAATGATGTGATTGGCTCCCTGGAGCTGAATAGCCTGTGGCTGTGAATGTTTAAAGGAGAATCCATTGGATCTCTGAAAGGACAGGAGCAACGTCGTTTCTCTGCAGTTAAAACCACTCCAAGTCTGAGGAAAACCACTTTAATTTTCCTTCGTCACTTGCTGCTAAGCAGTTCTTCTTAAACCAATAAATCAGAGACTTGATTTTTTTTACCAGCTGCCCTGTGCCCCCTGCAGAACGTGAAAGGGACCTGGAGAAGGAAGATTGAGGGGTAGCAGGTCCTGACAAACCAAATAGTTCAGCTCAGTGAGCCCCATGAACAGGGAACATTGAGCTCCAAACACAGACTATCACTCCACCCATAACACCCTTGTGTTTTTTTGTTCAATAATGCCTGTCTATATGTGTGTGCAGAAGGGAGAGTTTTATAAGTGGGTTTGAGTTTTAACTGGCAGAGTTACATGTGAAGGGTTCATATTGTTTACTTATAGTTAGAATCCATCTATTTGCAAGAAATAATAATTCTTGTTCAGTACAGAATCCTGGTCTATGCTTTTTGTCCACCTGGGTCTGAAAGAACAGGTTAAATTAGGGGATTCTGCATTCTTTCTAAACTCTTTAACTTGTGTGATAACTCTTCAGCTTGATTTCTTGTGCACTGCCCCTGGCAGGTATGACAGTGTTAACTCTAGCTATTCACCATTGCTCTGTACTGCTTCCCCCTATTACCCCGAGTTCCTGTAGTCAGGGAGGTATAAGTTGTATTAACAAAACTCATTGTGTTGTTTCTGCCAGAGCAGATGAAGGTCAAAGGGCAGCTGAATTTCAATACAGAGAAGTGTGAGCTGATGCACTTAGGCATAAAGAACATAGAGAGACAGTGTAAGCTAGAGGGTGCTATTCTCAACAGAGAGGCCTGGGTATGTGTGTGTATGACATTGAAGGTGACAGGATAGGTAGTGGGAGATGTTACAAAAGCACGCAGAATTCAGGGCTTCATCAAAGGGGCACTGGGAACAAGAGCAGGAGGCTATGATGAACCTGAACACTGGTTAGACCTCAGCTGGAGTATTGTGTACAGATATGGGCGCTACATTATAGGAAAGATGTGAATGTATTGGAGAGGGTGCAGAAGAGGTTTATGAGCATGGTTCCAGAGATGAGAAAGCTCAGCTGTGAGGATAGATTGAAGAAGTTGAGATTGTTTTCTTTGAAGAGGAGAATGCTGAAGGGACATTTGATTGGCTTCAAACCCAGGGATCTGGACAAAGTAGATAGGGAGAAGCTGTTCCTGCTTATAAATGGATAGAGACCAGAAGACACAGATTTGACCTGTTTTGCAAAAGAATGCAGTGAGGGGTGAGAGAGTGCTTTCACACAGTGAGTGGTCAGGGTGTGGAGTACACTGCCTGGAAATGTGGTGGGGGCAGTTCTATGGCGCACTCAGGAGAGTATTGGATGGTTAATTAAATAGGAACATTGCGCAGGATTACAGGGGAGATTGGAACCAAGTTAAGATGCTTGGAGAGATGGTGCAGGCATAATGGGCTGAATGGCCTACTTCTATACGTGAACAACTTATCACCTTGAAGGTTGATCCTTTGGTTTCATCAAAGACCTGGTTACGGGGATGCCCTGGGTTTGCTGATGATGCTCTGTCTGTTTTCTTTCCTGGGGCAGGGCTGATGGGCTTCCTGATGTTGGTCAGAATTTCTGGAAGGAGGTGGCACAGTTCCTGATCCTTGCTTCTCTGGTATCCAGAGCCAGGAGTCAATGGGAAACATTCCGAGATCCCACCTCTGCAGGAATGATTCTCGGTACCCATATCCACCAGCAGCTGCAGATCCCAGAATACTGGAGGAAGAGCTGCCCTCTCCATACCTTCCCTCACTACCCTTACCCCACAAAATAAAAACCGAAAGAACTGTGAATGCTGTAAATCAGGAACAAAAACAGAAGTTGCTGGAAAAGCTCAGCAGGTCTGAGGAAAGGTCACCGGACCGACCTGCTGAGCTTTTCCAGCAACTTCTGATTTTGTACCCTTAACCCACATCCACCCCAATTTAGTCCTGTTCCATACCCCTCCCCAAACCACTTGGACCTCCAGCCCCTTGTCTCCTTCACCTGTACCCCTCCCCAAACCAACCAAATCTCCGACCTCACCCCTTCCATCACATCTCTACCAACCACCCATAACACCCCTACTCAATCACCTGTATGTCCCACTCCATCACCCATAAGCCTCAACCCCCCCCCACCCCCATCCAGATCCCTGCACACTCACCAATTTGTCCCACCCACTTCGCCCCTATCCATAACAGCCTTCCTCCAATCACCCATAAGCCCTGACCCTTCCTTATGCCACCTGAACCCCTCTGTTTCCTTCACCCTGCCCATACCACTTCATGAATGCCCTCCACCTCCTCTGCAACTATTAACACTGTAAGACATAGGAGCAGAAATTAGGCCATTTGACCCATCAAGTCTGCTCCGCCATTCAATCGTGGCTGATAAGTTTCTCAACCCCATTCTCCCGCTTTCTCCCCATAACCCTTGATCCTCTTGACAATCAAGAACCTATCTATGTCTGACTAAAATATACTTGCACCCCTCTCACACCTCGTCCACAGCACTCCACTCTGACTTCCACCTATTCACCTTCCCAAGTACTCGTCCTCCAACCAACCCCTCACATAGCCCTGCTTCCCCCTCCCCCCATACCCTACTCTCAGCTCCAACGCCTGTACCCACCTTTCCCCCTCCCCATTCTCCCCCTCCTTCATTCTCCTCACTTCCCCGAACACCCCCCCATGCCCTCTCATTCTCCCCCGAACACCCCCCCCTCCCCCCCATTCCCCCCCTCTCCCATTCCCCCCCCTCTCCCATTCCCCCACTCTCCCATTCCCCCCCATCCCATTCCCCCACTCTCCCATTGCCCCACTCTCCCATTCCCCGACTCTCCCATTTCCCTAACTCCCCCATTTGCTCAAGCACTATTTGTTAAGGGAGGGGAGTTGTGCCAGGCTGTTGGGGAGATCTGGGGAGTAATTTCACTGTCAGGTTGTGCCATTGTTGTGTTGTTAGTGCCGGTGTGTATCAGACGCCCTGCACTGCCAGGGGCTCACTGCTGTTCCAAGCTCCAGGTAAATGATTGACCAATGTGGAGATTGTTGGTCCACCTGCAACATTCTTGAGGCAGAGTGGGTGAACTTTTTGACCCTCAGCAAGCTTACCTTGAGCTTGCCAAAAAACACTTGTCACTGCTATCGATTGGTTGGCACCGCCTAGCATAGCTTTGTATTTATGTTGACTTGGTTGTTGTTGTAAATTGTTCGCTCAATTTATCAAAGACAGGAGTCAGGATTTTTCTGAGTGCCTCCGGGATCTGAGCCCAGCCCAGACTGGGAAAAGCAGCAAGTGAAGAAGTTCAGCACCCCACTGAGGATTCGTGCCGACAGCATGGGCTAGGATCAGACTGGTAGGCAGAATGGCATTGACTGTGAGTACCCAGTGACTGGGTGAGAGTTGGGAAGTGGGGGTGGGAAGGTCTGGGGGAAGGGTGAACATAGAGGTCAGGGCAGACTGAGACTTGGAGAGAATGTGGGTTTGGAGGATGCTTAGAATACAGGGTGAGGAGGGGAGTGTAAAAGTGGGGAGGGAACGAGAGGAGGAACAAGGCTGGGGCAAGTGAGGGGAACGAGCCTGCATGGACTGACAAATAGACACTGTCAGTAAATAGATTTAATGTAATTGTTTTTATTGGGGCATTAAACCCTCTTGACCCTGTGCCTGGAAGACAGGCCACTCATGGAGGGAGTACAGGGGAGGGAGCAACGCCAAAGGGTCAAATGGTGTGGGTTCAAACTATAATACAGATCCAAATGGGACAACGTCCAGACTGGCACACTCACAGCTATACTTTCAGAGGGTCAGTGCTGAGGGAGTGCCGCACTGTCAGAGTGTCAATACTGAGAGAGTGCCGCACTGTCAGAGGGTCAGCACTGAGGGAGTGCCGCACTGT
>NC_063338.1:97026131-97029939 GCF_021869965.1 Rhincodon typus
AGTGCTGAGGGAGCGCCGCACTGTCGGAGGGTCAGTACTGAGGGAAATCTGTTGAATCATTCTGATGAAGACGAGAATCTTTCTCACTGAGCTGGTGTGTTTTATCTGTGGATATCTGGGTGATTAGGAATCTCATGAATCACCACAAATCAATAACAAGGTTTTAAAAGCCTTTATTTATTGGACCCACCTGGCGTTGCAAAGTAATTGTTGCTATGGTGTTTATAAACATACACATTTTAAAGTGATTCTCTTCAGTCACAGTGCAGCATCTGAAAATCTGCTCTATTAATTTGCTCAGAATGTTTCCCGTCTCCATACGTAATCTTGTGCTATTCCCTACCCCTACCCCCACCTCCACTGCCTCCCACCCTGATGCTCAATGGGACAGTACACCTTCTTCACCAAAGAACAAAGAAAATTATAGCACAGGAACAGGCCCTTCGGCCCTCCAAGCCTGCGCCGATCCAGATCCTCTATCTAAAACTGTTGCCTATTTTCCAAGGATCTGTATCCCTCTGCTCCCTGCTCATTCATGTATCTGTCTGGATACATCTTAAATGATGCTATCATGCCCGCCTTTACCATCTCTGCTGGCAACGCGTTCCAGGCACCCACCAACCTCTGCGTAAAGAACTTTCCACGCATATCTCCCTTAACTTTTCCCCTTTCAGCTTGAAATTGTGACCCCTAGTAATTGAGTCCCCCACTCTGGGAAAAAGCTTCTTGCTATCCACCCTGTCTATACTTCTCATGATTTTGTAGACCTCAATCAGGTCCTCCCTCAACCACCATCTTTCTAATGTAAATAATCCTAATCTACTCAACCTCTCTTCATAGCTAGTGCCCTCCATACCAGGCAACATCCTGGTGAACCTCCTCTGCACCCTCTCCAAAGCATCGACATCCTTTTGGTAATGTGGCGACCAGAACTGTACGCAGTATTCCAAATATGGTCGAACCAAAGTCCTATCCTTCCTAGTCCCTTTCTCAGTGTCTCACAGTGGATGAGTTGAGTGGTGTTGGAGAGGTCATGGGGGTGAGGTACCTACTCGGGAGTCCAAAATGCAACAGGAGCCCTGGACGGTGGGATCCGGTCTGAGAGCTGAGGCAGAGAATGCCCAGCACTCTGAGCGGCCTCCATTCTCATCGCTGAGTCACAATTTTTTCAGTTTCATTCTTCCTCTCTGAATCTGACTCTGAATTCAAGGCTGATACACCAGTGCAGGACTGATGAAAGATAAATTGTCAGTGGTGCAGTCATTCAGATGAGATGTTAAACCAAGCTCCTGTCTGGTTTGTTAGATAACCTGAGACACTCCGAGCTCCCTTTGAATGGGGAGCCAGAGGATTCTCCCTATGTCCAGCTCACATTTATCCCCAGTCAATAACTTAGTAACTGATGACTGGGCCAATATCACTTTGCTGTTTGTGGGATCCTTGTATTCACAATTTGTCTGCTATGATTCATCATTGCAACAGAGACAACGTTTCAAAAAGTAGTTATTTGGTCACACAGAGCTTGAATTATCTGAAAGAGAACACATTTTGTTAAGGCTTTTTGTTCTCACACATTAGGGCACTTGACAAGAACTCCAATTCAAGCTGAAAACCAACATGTACACTGCTTGACAGGACAGTGCGAATTGGTTGGCAGGTCAGCTCCCATTGTTAGCAGCATTGCCATGGAGAATACACCAATTAATGTTGATTGACAATTAACTGCTAAGTTTGTTTACATTTCAAACCAGGCAAGTTGATTCTGATTGATCAGAGTGTTGATTTGGACCCCACCCACCAACTTCAACATTCACTCCCTTCACCGCCATTACATGGTGGTACAGTCTATACATCTGTACAATACATAGCGAGAGCTCAACAAGTTTCCTCTGACGGCAGTTTCCAAACCCAAATCTGGAAAGTCAATTGCAGACAGACATGTACATGACACCTTAGAAAGCAGCCCCCGCTTGATTGGCACCACATCCATAAACATCCCACTCCCTCCACCACCGACGCTCAGTAACAGCAGTGTGTACTATCTACAAGATGCACTGCAGAAATTCACCAAAGACCCTCAGTCAGCACCTTCCAAACCCACGACCACTTCCATCTAGAAGGACAAGGGCAGCAGATACATGGGAGCACCACCCCCTGCAAATTCCCCTCCAAGCCACTCACCATCCTGACTTGGAAATATATTGCCGTTCCTTCACTGTCACTGGGTCAGAATCCTGGAATTCCCTCCCTAAGGGCATTGTGGGTAAACCCACAGCACATGGACTGCAGCGGTTCAAGAAGTCAGCTCACCCCCACCTTCTCAAGGGGCAACTAGGGACGGGCAATAAATGCTGGGCCCGGCCAGCGCCGTCTACAATCTGTGAAGGAATTCCTTTTGCAAATTGTGCCTGCTTTGTTTGGAGAAATTTCTGTTGATTCTCACTGTTGTTTGTTGGAAGGATGAAAGGTGAATTCCAGCTTTCTCCTTCATACATATGACTCTGTCAAATTAAATACCGCATGTTTGGCCAACCTGCAAGCTGTGATGTTTCGCAGTTTAATTACGTAATTGCCCCCTAAATAGATTTTGTTGACTTAGAGTCTGAAAGTGGCAGTTCTGATTTCCCAGGAGATGTGTCTGTCAGTCCGTGTAAGGCACAGCATAATCTCAGTGTGCAGTCCCTGGCCTTCATTTATTATTCCTGTCCCTTTGGATTTCCCTCGTCAGCATTTATTAATTCTGGCTGATTCTGATTCCAGGATTCTCCTGATTTAACTCTTTTTTTTTCAGGAGTGATTTATTTGTGAAGCAAATTGACTTGGCATCCTCTTGATGTTCAGAAATGTGCAGCAAAAATTGTTTTCTCTGGAAAGAGCGACAAAGATTAATTAAAACAGGCTGTGGATCATTGAGAAAGGACAAAGTATTCTGCTTGATTGTTAGTCGCTAATTCCCCAGTGCTCTTGGATCCTCTCAGCACAGAAAGAGGCAGATTGTCAAGATGTCTAGGAACAAGGGTAGGTGTTCACACCATGAGAAGGGGAGAGTAAACTAGGAAAACGATATCCATTGGCCCATTTGTGGTGTGAGGTCTGTTGGTTGGAACTGTTTTCACATTGCTGGATTTAAATTTGATTTTATGTTCACTTTCTAACCGTGTCCATACTCCGAGGTCAGCTCCTCTGCACCACAGCCCTGGGACTTCCTTCACTTGTTCAATATAGCGCATTTAACATGGCATCCTAGGACCAGTAACAGGCAAAAAAAAACAACATTGCTGATGGACTAAAGCTTTGGCCAGTTATTGAAGAGAGAAAGAGACAGACGGAGAAGTTTAGCAGGAGGAGGGGGAGTTTGAAGGATGCCAAAGCTTTCGTTGATCAGTTATGAAGTGAGAGCTGCATTGTTAAAGGACCACATTGAGAAGGTGGGGGTGAGCTGCCTTCTTGAACCGCTGCAGTCCATGTGCTGTGGGTTGACCCATGATGCCCTTAGGGAGGGAATTCCAGGATTTTGACCCAGTGACAGTGAAGGAATGGTGATATATTTCCAAGTCAGGATGGTGAGTGGCTTAGAGTCATAGAGATGTACATCATGGAAACAGACCCTTCAGTCCAACTCGTCCATGCTGACTAGATATCATAATGCAAGCAGCGAGTCCCAGGAGCAGATGTCATGAGAGGGAGCAGGCAGTCCTGGGTGGAGTGGTGCGGGAGTGAGGTGGGGTGGTGGTGTGTGAGAGACGGAGCAGGCAGCCCTGGGGGGTGTGAGAGAGGGAGCAGGCAGGCCTGCGGGAGTGGGCCGAGG
>NC_063338.1:97030039-97035218 GCF_021869965.1 Rhincodon typus
GGGGTGAGAGAGGGAGCAGGCAGGCCTGGGGGTCGGGGGTGAGAGAGGGAGCAGGCAGGCCTGGGGGGGAGCCGGGGTGAGAGAGGGAGCAGGCAGGCCTGGGGGTCGGGGGTGAGAGAGGGAGCAGGCAGGCCTGGGGGGGAGCCGGGGTGAGAGAGGGAGCAGGCAGGCCTGGGGGTCGGGGGTGAGAGAGGGAGCAGGCAGGCCTGGGGGGGAGCCGGGGTGAGAGAGGGAGCAGGCAGGCCTGGGGGTCGGGGGTGAGAGAGGGAGCAGGCAGGCCCAGGGGGCCGGGGGTGAGGGTGAGGTCAAGCCTTTGTGAGGATTGCGAGCCCAGCATGGCCAGGCCCTTACAGACTGAGATAATGGACTTTCAACTGTGTTTCTTTGTTTTTCTATGCTTTAGTAAGGAGGACTGTAATGTTTAACTTCTTAACTTGTTTTCTTTATTTTTCTGCTTTGTACCGAGACTCTGTGCGTAGATACCTTTGTACCTATGATGGTGCTGTAAGTGGCAGCTGTAAACTTTTCACTGTACTCATGTGAGTGAGTATGTGTGACAATAAAAGCTAATTCTAATTCTAAAATTAATCAAGTCCCATTTGCCCCCATTTGGCCTATATCCCTCTAAACCCTTCCTATTCATATACCCATCCAGATGCCTTTTAAATGTTGTAATTGTACCAACCTCCACCACTTCCTCTGGCAGCTCATTCCATCCAAGCACCACCCTCTGTGTGAAAATGTTGCCCTTCAGGTCTCTTTTAAATCTTTCCCCTCTCGACTTAAACCAATGTTCTCTAGTTTTGGACTCCCCCCACCCTGAGGAAAAGACCTTGTTTATTTGCTCTATCCATGTCCTTCATGATTTTATAAACCTTTATAAGGTCACCCTCAGCCTCCGACGTTCCAGGGAAAATAGCCTCAGTCTATCAGCCTCTCCCTGTAGCTCAAACCTTCCAACCCTGGCAACATCCTTGTAAATCTTTTCTGAACCCTTTCAAGTTTCACAACATCCTTCCTATAGTAGGGAGACCAGTATAGAACACAGTAATCCAATAGTGGCCTGACCAATGTCCTGTACAGCCGCAACATGACCCTCCCAACTCCTATATTTAATGCATTGACCAATAAAGGCAAGCGTACCAAATACCTTCTTCACTATCCTGTCTACCTGTGACTCCACTTTCAATGAACTATGAACCTGCACTCCAAGATCTGTTTGTTCTGCAACACTCCCCAGGACCCTACCATTAACTATATAAGCTCCTGCCTGGTTTGCCTTTCCAAAATGCAGCACCTCACAGTTATCTAATTTAAACTCCATCTCCCTGTCCTCGGCCCATCAGCATATATCATCAAGGTCCCAATTTAAAGCTCCTAAATCTGATCGAGGATTTAAACCTGCCAAGGCACGTTGAGTTCCCTCCAATAAGAGTTGTGCTGGTGATGGAGCAGAGCATTAGCAGAGAAATTGGGATTGGATTTCCGTGGGAATTTGTCAAATCTGATATGGATACTATGAAAAAGAGGAGAAGAGTGTGCAAAGCTGCCCAGGGTATTTATTGATCTAAAAACCCACAGCAAATACAAATGGGGTATACTGTTTAATGCCTTTAGCCTGCTTTGCCATCAATAGGGTTATGGCTGATCCAACATTCCTCATGTCCCCTCACCTGCCACCTATCCATAACCCTTGATTCTCCCAGAGATCAAAAATTCATCTACTTTGAAATAACTCCACAGAGGCCAGTATCCCATCACCAAATCAGCTTTTATTTACATATGCACAGTCCTTGACTCTAGTACTGCCTCCTCAGAGTCAGCTCACAGAGTGAACAGAACCTCTGACACTCATAGTATCATATAGCCGTAGAGATGTACATCATGGAAACAGATCCTTTGATCCAACTCGTCCATGCTGACCAGATATCCTAAATTAATCTAGTCCCATTTGCCAGCATTTGGCCCATATCCCTCTAAACCCATCCAGATGCCTTTTAAATGTTGTAATTGTACCAGCCCCCACCACTTCCTCTGGCAGCTCACTCCATTCACGCACCACCCTCTGTGTGAAAAAGTTGCCCCATTGGTCCCTTTAAATCTTTCCCCTCTCACCTTAAACCTATGCCCTCCAGTTTTGGACTCCTTCACCCTGGGGAAAAGACCTTGTCTATTTACCCTATCTTTGCCCCTCATGATTTTCTAAACTTCTATAAGGTCACCCCTCAGCATCTGACACATCAGGAAAATATTCAGCCTCTCCCTATAGCTTAAACTCTCCAACCCTGGCAACATCCTTGTAAATCTTTTGTGAAACCTTTCAAGTTTCACAACATCCTTCCTATTGCAGGGAGACCAGAATAGAACACAGTATTTCAATGGTGGCCTAACCGATGTCCTGTACAGCCACAACATGACCTCCCAACTCCTGACCAGTAAAAGCAAGTGTACCTGTCTACCTGTGACTCCAGTTTCAAGGAACTATGAACCTGCACTTCAAGTCAGTTAGTTCGGTAATACTTCCCAGGGCCTTACCATTAAGTGTATAAGTCCTTCCCTGATTTGCCTTTCCAAAATGCAGCACCTCACATTTATCTAAATTAAATACCACCTGCCACTCCTTGGCCCATTGGCCCATCTGATAAAGATCCCATTACACGCTGATATAACTTTCTTGGCTGCCCACTACACCTCCAATTTTGGTGTCATCTGTAAACTTACTAACCATACCTCCTATGTTCACATGCAAATCATTTACATGAATTACAAAAAGCAGTAGATCTCGCACCGACCCTTGTGGAACACTCCTGTTTATATCTGTCAGTCAGGGCTCCCTGATTGGACCAGGTTAACAGCCCCAATCAGGGAATTCATCTTCTGTGAAGTCCAGCTGCCTCATCTCGTTACAATCTTTGTATATCTCAGCCTTAAATGTATGCACAGACTCTGCCCACGCAGCTCTCTGTGGCAAGGAGTTCCAAACGCACTCAACCCTCTGAGAGAAGGAATTCCTTTATATCTCAGTCTGAAATTGGTGCCCCTTTAAGCTCTCTGATGTAGACTCTTCCCTTGAGGGGTACCAGCCTCTCAGCATTAATCCTGTCAACGCCCTTTGGACCTCATCAAAGCTGTATGTGAGTGGGTCTTACTGTTCAAAGACAGACGGCTAAATTCTGTTGAAAAGTTGGGGGGATCTGTTCACAAAAGATTAGGTTGAGTTTTACTTTAAAATACATCTATTCATGGGAGATGTGAGTCACTGACAAGACCCATCCATGTTTGAGATAACACGAGAGATAGTAAGAACTCCAGCATCAGCAGGCAGTTCTTATTACCCAAACCATGTTTGATCCTTGAGAGAGTGGTAGTGACCTACCTCGCTGACTCTTGGAACCGCTGCTTGAAAAGGTTTCATACCTTGAGTGTGTTGGTCAGTAGTTATTGGGACAGCTAGGGATAGACCAGATTGGAGTGAAGTCACATGTAGACCCAGGCTGGATAATGGTAATGTTTGTTGCAACAAGAGTGGAGCATAGGAGTAGGAATATTACACTCCAGGTCTGACGTATGAGGAGAGATTGACTAGGTTGGGATTGTTTTCGCTAGAGTTCGGACAAATGAGGGGGGATCTGATAGAGACTTATAAAATTCTAACAAACTGGACAGGGTAGATGCAAGGAGGATGTTCCCAATGATGGGTGTGTCCAGGACCAGGGGTCAGGGTAGACCATTTAGGATGGAGATGAGGAGACATTTCTTCACCCAAAGAGTGGTGGGCCTGTGGGATTCGTTACCACAGGAAGTAGTTGATGCCAAAACATTGAATGTGTTCAAGAGGCGGCTAGATACAGCACTTGGGGAGAATGGGGTCAAAGGTTATGGGGAGAAAGCAGGATTAGGCTATTGAGTTGGACGATCAGCCATGATTGTGAAGATTGGCGGAGCAGGATCGAAGGGCTGAATGGCCTCCTTCTGCTCCTATATTCTGTGTTCCCATGAATGCTGGTGTGACCACTTCTTAGTTACAAAAGGACATAATCACATTAGCTGCAGTTCAGGGAAGGTTGACTCCGCTGCTTCCTGGGAGGAGAGGTTATATTATGAGGACAGGATTGGGACAGTATGCACTGGAGTTTAGAAGAATAAGAGATGATCTGATTGAGACCATACAATCCTGAGGGGACTGACTGGGTGGATGCTGAGAGGACGTTTCCCTTCGTGGGAGAGTCTCGAACCACAGGACACTCTAAAAGTATGAGGGGAGCTGTTTCAGATGGAGATGAAGGAGAACACCTTTTCTCCCTGAGTTGTTGTTCTGTGGAACTCTCCTCCCCAAAGAGCAGTGGGGATGGGGCTCATTCAATATTTTGAAGGCAGAGCTGGGTAGGTTCCTGAGTAATGAGGGAGTCAGATATCATCAGGGAGCAGGCCGGGATCTGGAGGTGAGGCTGCAATCAGATTAGCCACATCTTAGCGAATGGTGGAGCAGGCTCGAGGGGCTGAATAGCCCCCTACTCTGTAAATTTGTACATTGACAGGATTAAACACGCATTTACATGCTAACAAGTAATCAGTTTCTGACATTCCCCCACCACAGGGGGTGACAGGACAGTGACCTGGAGCTGGAATTCTGGCCCATTCCAGTCCCCACCCCCCCAGAGGTACTGAAGCCTCCTGCATCGAGAACAGTTTGCTCCTGACCAGCTGAGGCCTGCCAGCAAGCCTGGGCAGAGACAGGACCCCCTAACCCCTACCCATCAGTGTGTCTGTGTGAGTGTGTCTATGTGTGTGTGTCTGTGTGTGTGTGTATCCGTGTTTGTGCAAGCGTGTCTCTGTGTGTGTGTGTGTGTGTGTGTGTGTGTGTGTGTCTGTGTGAGTGTGTGTGGGGTTGTGTGTGTGCGTGTGTGAGACGGTGAGTCTGTGTGTGTGGTTGTGTGTGTGCGTGTGTCAGACAGTGAGTCTGTGTGTGGGGGTGTGGGGGTGTATTTGTGTGTGTGTGCATGTGTGTTGGTGTGTGTGTGTGTGTGTGTGTGTGTGTGTGCATGTGTGTTGGTGTGTGTGTCTGTGAGAGCGTGTGTGGGTGTGTGTGCGTGTGTGTTTATGTGTGCCTGGGTGTGGGTGTGGGTGTGGGTGTGGGGGTGTGGGTGTGTGTGTGCGCGTGTGTGTTGGTTTGTGTGTT
>NC_063338.1:97035228-97048680 GCF_021869965.1 Rhincodon typus
GTGGGGGTGTGGGTGTGTGTGTGCGCGTGTGTGTTGGTTTGTGTGTTTGTGTGTGTGTGTGTGTGTCTGTGTGTGTGTAAAACTCCATTCCTGATGAATATTCACGAAGTTGAAACTGATCCTTTCTCTACCTGGAATAAAGGGAGCTGAGCGCTGGGTGATTTGTAGCTCAGTTTTAATCAATAACTGTGAGTGTGTCACAGAGTCTGAACTGAACTGAGGCGAAGAGAAGGAGCTTCAGTGCTGGTGAAACTGCGGGGACTCACTGAGAGACAGCAGCTATCCCCGCATCTCCAAACCAGGAGCAGGATCCCCCTCCCTGGAAGACCTCCCGACATCACCCTGGCCCGTCTGGGAGAGGGAGGATTTCTTCCCGGGATGAGCTGGTGTCTGGCTTCCCTGCTGAGCTGGGGCAAATACCTGCTGTCCTGCATCCCAGCCCTGAGAGTGTGCTCCCGGAGGAGCCAGGTAAGGTGGGGGGCAGGCAGGGGAGGTGTGGGGCAGGCAGGGAAGGTGGGGGGCAGGCAGGGAAGGGGGGGGGGGGGGGGGGAGGGGGGGGGGGGGGAGGGGAGGTGGGGGAGGGAGAGATACAGACGGCAAGACAGAGAAATGCAGACAGACTGAGAGATATACAGTGAGTGAGGTACAGAGAGTGTGAGAGAGATATAGAGAGTGGGAGACAGAGAGGGTGAGATTGAGAGAGAAACAGAGAGTGGGAGACAGAGAGAGTGAGAGAAAGCATATGGGAGAGAGTGATTGTGAGACAGTGAGTGAGAAACAGTGTGAGGGATGTGTGAGAGAGAGAGTAAATGAAAGACTGAGATGGAGAGATGGAAAATGAATGAGAGCGCAAGTGCATGTGTGTGAGAGAGACAGTGAGAGTGTGAGAGACCAAACAAGTGAGAGTGAGTTAGAGATTGAGAAAGAGTGGATGGGAGAGAGAGAGTGGGAGAATGCGAGAGATGAATGACTCAGAGAGAGAGAGAGAGACAATGAGTGTGAATAAGAATGATAGAGTGACTGCGAGAGAGGGTGAGAGACAGAGTGAAAGGAAGAGAGTGAGTAAGAGGCAGAGTGAGTGAAAAAGTGAGATGGATAGATTGAGAAAGTGTGAATGGGAGTGAGAGAATGGTGCATGTAGTGTGTGAGTGTGGGTGAATGAGAGAATGAGGGGGAGAGAGTGAGTGAGAAAGTGAGCAAATGAAAGAGTGAGATGGAAAGATTGAGAGTGAGTGAGTGAGGGAAAGAATGAGCGCAGTTGTAGTTCACACTTTGACATCCAACTAGCAGCATCTGTGCAGCTGATGCCGGTAATTCTGTGTCAGAAAGATCGGGAATATCTGAAGGATCAGGTACGTGGTCCTCTGGGGACGTGTCTCCCACAGATCTCCTGGTCTGGACAGGATCCCATTAACAGCTGAGAGTTGCTGCAGTTGTGGAATCCTGCAGTTCAGTCTCACCACAACCTGTGGTTCTTCCAAACACTTCACAGCTCCTCAGGACATTCCAGATCCTTTGGAGGAATCATAGTCCCTGTTATCATCTGTAGAATGCTCAACCCACAAACTGACATTGCTCACCAAAACCAGGTGAAGCTGTTTTGGTGCCAATTGAGAGCGAAATGTTTTCCAGGAAGTAGGAAAGGAGAGGAGATGGGTATTGTCCCCACACAACATGGTTCTAAGTCCCAGTTTCAGGTCCCCAGCTAACAGGGTAAGTTCCTGCTCTAGGGAAGCACTGTATCAGCACTGACCCTCTAAAAACGCTGTAAGTGAAGTATTTTAGCAGAGGTTAGAGTCAGTTATTGATAATGTATCAGGAATTTGAATTTTTCCATTTTTATTCACTTGTGGGACTTGGGCATCACTGGCTGGCCAACATTTCTTGCCCATCCCTAGCTGCCCCTTGAGGAGGTGGGGGCCTTTTTGAACCACTGCAGTCCATGTGCTGTGGGTTGACCCACAATGCCCTTAGGGAGGGAATTCCAGGATTTTGACCCAGTGACAGTGAAGGAATGGTGACATATTTCCAAGTCAGGATGGTGAGTGACTTGGAGGGGAGTGTGCAGAGGGTGGTGTTCCCATGTATCTGCTGCCCTTGTCCTTCTAGATGGAAGTGGTCGTGGATTTGGAAAGAGATGCCAATAATGAAACCCTCTTGTGGCCGTTTGAGTATGTATGTCAAAGAAAACAGAGAGCTGCAGATGTTGGAAATCTGAAACAAAAGGAAAGGGTGCTGGAGAAACTCAGCACATTTGGCAGTATCTGTGGAGAGAGAAACCGTCACTGGACTCTGAGATGTTAACTCTATTTCTCTCTCCACAGATGCTGACAGATCCTGCTCAGTTTCATCAGCAATTTCAGTTTTTGTTTGAATATGTATGTACGACAGTCAAACCAGATTAAACTCGTTTCACCTTTGTACCAGACTAAAATTACACAAACAGTGTTTTTGTTCTGTGTAGATAACACAATCTGGAGATGAGGTAGGGAATGTGGATGTGTCTAGTTGATCAGTTTTGGTTGGAGAAGCTTCCTGTAAAACTGGTGAGTGTTATCTCTGTGAGAGAAAAAGTTTAAAATGTCATTCTAGATAAATGTGCATGCGTGTGGACTGACTTTTGTGATGGCTGCATCAACAGGTATTATCAGGTGACTGAGATTGTACTGCAGGGTCCTCTAATAGGTATATGGTGTGGTTGGGGATGTTCTACACTGCTGACAATATCCTCAGCAATCCCAATAGTCTTCTATTGATCAGGCAGTGGGAGACAAGAAAAGAACATTATTTCAGACTGCAGCAGATGCCGAAGAGTATGAAGAATTTGCTCACCTCCTCCAAATCCAAAAGACCCCCCACCATCAGGACTTTCACTGAAACTTGAGAAGTACTACAGCCCGAGGCCACAGAATGAGGAGGAATCTGGTCAGTTAATTGTGGCTTTGTGAAAACTGTCCCTTCACTGTATTTGTTGAGAATTTCAGGAGGATTCCTAGCAGCACAAATCCATTTACATTGAAAATGTGAGCATCTTGACAGTGAATTGCTCACATTGCCAAAGTTAACTTTTAACGTCACCAATGTGTACAACACACAATGAGACCATAGGATATAGAAGCAGAATTAGGCTATTCAGTCCATCAAGTCTGCTCCATGGCCGATGTTTCTCAACTCCATTCTCCTGCCTTCTCCCCCTGATCCCCTCACAAATCCATTTTTACCTGGAACAGATTTTACCTGGATTCCCCTCCCTGATTGCACTATGAGGCTGTGGGGGTTTGTGTATCTACACTAATAGGTGTATAACTGTATCTTTATATACAAAATCAGAAATTACTAGAGACACTCAGCAGGTCTGGCATCATCTGTGGAAAGAAAACAAGAGTTAACATTTTGGGTCCGGTAAATCTTCTTCAGAACCGGACCTGAAACGTTAACTCTGCTTTCTGTTCACAGATGCTGACTTTTTCCAACAATTTTTAATTTTGTTTCTGATTTCCAGTATCTACAATTCTTTGTTTTTTTTTGTATTTTTACATAAACCGATATGTGCTGCAGTGATTCAAGAAGGTAGCTCACCAGCACCTTCTAAAGGAGAATTAGAGGTAACTGTTATAGCTACTGAACCAGGGAGTGCAGCATGTTATATGTAAGGCCACAGAGACCAGAGTAATTAATAGGTAATGAATGATGGGGAGAGTGTTTACCAGATAGTGATCACAAATGAGCAGTCAGCAGTGAAGGTAAAACTATTGACCTAATTGAAAGCCTCCCAGAAATATTTTGTGTCCTCTGTCCCATGGGCTTCACCTTCTTTGACCTTAATCTGAATCAGGTGTCAACTCACAGGATTCCAGGCGCCCAGCAACAGTCACCTCAATGACAGGGGATGCAGCGAATCATATTGAAGAATTCTCATGGTCTGTAGTAAAGTACACTGCTTAACCTTCATTCCCTATAATTTTTACAAAGAGTGAAATAACGATTGGGATGTACATATTAGAAGTTAGAATTTTATAATCAATATTTTAAATAATTTTTATGAAATTAAAATAATGCAATTTGATTAGAGTTTACAATAGGGTGACACGGTGGCTCAGTGGTTAACACTGCTGCCTCCCAGCTCCAGGGACCTGGGTTCAATTCCACCCTCAGGTGACTGTCTGTGTGGAGTTTGCACATTCTCCCTGTGTCTGCGTGGGTTTCCTCCAGGTGCTCCAGTTTCCTCCTGCAGTCCAAAGATGTGCAGGTTAGGGTGGATTGGCCATGCTAAATTGCCTCATAGTGTTCAGGGGTGTGTGGGTTATAGGGGAATGAGTCTGGGTGGGATGCTCCAAGGGTCAGTGTGGACTTGTTGGGCCAAAGTGCCTGTTTCCACACTGTAGGATTCTATGAAACAGACTTATCACACACATGAAGTTAATTTTTTTCAGGGCCAGAGAGTTTGTTCAGCAATACTATTAACTGTGAAAAGTTAAAAAGAAATCCAGATTCACTTTATTACTGAGGTGTGTTACATACAATACTGCAGCATAGTAGAATTTGTCTTTGAGGAATTCTAAAAATTAGCATTTGTGAGAAATTCAATGATGCGTACCTGAGAGGAGTGAAAAATTATTGACAGTGACCTCTGGCTTTCTGTTTATAACTGGGTGTATGCAGACCATGAAGAGATCCTGATTCACAGTGTAATGTCGTCTCAAATCATGGGCCGAAAGTAACAGAACCCGAAGCGTGTTACCGATAACGTATCGGACTGAAGTGTGTTTATCAGATAATGTCAGATAAACTGTGAGTGTGGAATAGATAACAGAACAGGAACTGGAGTGAGTTTCAAATCATACAACAGGGATTCAGGTGTGTTGGAGATTCTGTTACTAAGGGTGGTGTGTGTGTTATCAAACAGGCACTGGCTCCTGATAAAGCAACACGGACTGAAATGAGTTATAAGTTACAAGGACTTTGATGTTCAGTAAGTAGTGTGACAACGAATGGAATGTGTGTTGTAATATAAGGGAGAATGGCACGAGCCTTTGATAAAATGGGTTCTGGGGCCTCTGCCAATGCACATCAGCTGCTGTTTCTATATCTGAATTATGGAATGACACAGCATAGGAAGAGACCATTTGTTCATCATGTCTGTCGTTGCTCTTTGGAAGAGATATCCAGATAGTCCCACTCTCCACTCTCTCCTTAGCCCTGCTGATCCATTTACCTTTCCCTGCAAGTACTTTTTCCAAATGCCTTTGAAACGTTCCTGTTGAATCTGCTTCCTCTCGCCTTTAAGGCCGTGCCTCCCAGATTATAACAAGTGAAGGCAGCGTTTGGTACACTTGCCTTTATTAGCCAGTGCATTGAGTACAGGAGTTGGGAGGATATGTTGCTGTACAGAACATTGGTTAGGCCTCTTTTGGAATACTGCATTCAATATGGGAAAGGTGTTGTTAAACTTGAAAGGGTTCAGAAAAGATTTACAAGGATGTTGGAGGGTTTGAGCTATTGGGAGAGGCTGGTTAGACTGGGGCTATTTTCCCTGGACCTTCAGAGGCTGAGGGGTGACCTTATAAAACCATGAGGGGAAGGATATAGGGTGAATAGTCAAGGCCTTTTCCCAAGAGTAGGGGAGTCCAAAACTAGAGAGCATAGGTTTAAGGTGAGAGGAGAAAGATTTAAAAGGGACCGGAGGGATAACTTTTTCACACAGAGGGTGGTGCATGTATGGAATGAGCTGCCAGAGGAAGTGGTGGAGGCTGGTACAATTACAACATTTAAAAGGCGTCTGGATGGGTACATGAATAGAATGGGTTTAGAGGGATATGGGCCAAATGCTGGCAAATTAATTTAGCATATCTGGTCAGTGTGGAGTTGGATCGAACGGTCTGTTTCCTATGATTCTAAGGCTATGAACTCACTGTGTCAAATGAAATCACCATTTCTCTGATTCTGTAGCTAATCACTTTAAACCTATGGATTGCTTAGGGCTGTCTTACCACTGGGAACACTTTGTCCTCATTTACTCCAGCAACACTAGTCTTGATTTTGAACACCTCAATTCAATCTTTGTTTTAATCTTTGTTGTTCTCAGGAGAATGAATCCACGCTTTTCCAGTCTGTCCATATTCACTGAAGTTTCTGATCCCTGCGCTCATTATCTCTGTTGCCTCTCATTCTCTGCAACCTTCTGAAAATGCAGAGCTGCAGAGATGAGCACAATCCCAAACTAAATGAATCCCACGTGCCTGCATTTGGCCCGTATCCCTTCAAACCTTTCCTATTCACGGACTTATCTAAATATCTTTTAAATGTTGTAACTGTACTTCCATCCACCACTTCCTCTGGCAGTTCATCTGTATAAAAACAATTATCCCTTGTGTCTTTTTTAAATCTTTCTCCTCTCACCTTAAAAATATGCCTCTAGTCTTGAAATCACCCACCCTAGGGAAAAGACCTTCCATTCACCTTATCTATACCCCTCATGATTTTATAAACCTCTTAAGGTTACCCTTTAACCTCCTACACTCCAGTGAAAAAGTCCCAGCCTATCCAGCCTCGCCCTATAACTCAAACCTTCCAGTCCTGGCAACATCCTGGTAAATCTTTTCTGAACCTTCAACAGTTTAATAATATCCTTCCTATAGCAGGGTGACCAGATCTGTACACAGTACTCCAGAAGAGGCCTCACCAGTGTCGTGTACAGCCTCAAGATGACATCCCAACTCTTATACTCAATGGTCTGAGCAATGAAGGCACACGTGCTAAATGCCTTTTTAACCATCCTGTCTATATGTGTACAAACTTTAAAGAACTTTGTACCTGAACCTCAGGGCCTTTCCGTTCTGCAATTGTATAAGTCCTGTCCTTGTTTGTTTTACCAAAATGCAATACCTTGCATTTATCCAAATTAAATTAGTAAGGACTATCACTTGACAGAGCCAGGAAAGGCTCCAGGGACCAACCTGAATTTATTTTATTCATTCACAGGATGGGACCATCACTGGCTAGTCTAGAATTTATTGCCCGTCCCTAATTGCCCCAGAGGACAGTTAAGAGTTAACCACATTAAAGTAGAATTAGAATTAGGTTTATTGTCCCACTTAATTGCATGGGGACAGTGAAAAGTTTCCAAGCCGCCACTCACAGTGCCATCTTGGGAACAAAGGTACCTTGATACAGCTACTTAAGTACAGATTCTTTCATGTAAAACTCAATGTTAAAGAAATAAAAAGTACACAGTTTAGAGTCCCCACAACTCAGGTCTGCGCTGAATCCCACCTCCAGTCCAAACCTATTCCGTCTGAGTAGGTTGAGAAAAATAAGTTAAAAAGAAAGAAAAATGTAAGGCCAAAAAAACAGATGCAGTGGTCAAGCTCTGGCACAGGAGCCCTACTCTGTTGCCATCTTGCTGTGGGCTTGGAGTCACATGTAGGGCAGAGCAGGGAAGAACAGTGTTTCCTTCCCTAAAGGACACGGGTAAATCTGATGGGTTTTTCCAACAATCAGTAATGGTTTTGTGGTGACTATTAGACTCTTAATTCCAGATTTGAACCCAGGTCCCCAGAGCCTTTCCTGAGTCTGTGGATTAATTGTCGAGTGATAAGATCATGAGACCTCTCTTGGTTTTGGATTTAATTTCCCATATTTATAAAGCCCAGGATGTCTAATGCTCATTTTCCCCTTTTCTACTTGTCCTGCTACCTCCAAACCCTCTAACATGTCATATTGCTCAGTTCCTGTCTCCCATTTAGTATAAACCACCTGTCCTCATTATTCCAATCAAAATATATCAGGAATTCTCTCAATTATAATAGAAGGCTTTGAAACTGTATCAAGGTATGTGTGTGTGTGTGTGTGCATGTGACTGTGAGTATATGAATGTGTTTGTGTTTGTATGAAAGGATGTGTTTTTTATGTGCGTATGTGTGTGTGTTTGTGACTGTGTGTGAGAGAGAATGTGTGTTTTTGTCTGAGTGTGTGTGTGTGTGTGAATACGTGTGTGTTGATCTGTGTACATATGTGAGGGTGAATGTGTACGTGAGTGTGTGTTTGTATGTACGTGTGTGTGTGAATATGTGTGTGTGTGTGAATGTATGTGTGTGTGTGTATATATGTGTGTGTGTGACTGTGTGAGAGAGAGAGAGCACACAGGTGAAGTATGGATGTTTGACACTTCATCGTAGCCTTGTTTTGGTCAGGGAACTTTACGGGTTCTTTGCCTTCAGACAGATTTTTCAGTAATGTCTCATTTGCTATTGTCGTTAGAAATGGTGCAGATACTATAGGCCGACTGCTCACTGGCTTCACTGTAGCAGTTCTGTTCCTGATTCTCCCTGTGATTCCTCGCTCCTGCCCAAATGCCGAGCATTATTTGTCTGTCTGCCGTCTGCACATTCTTCTGTTTATTAGTCCCTAGTGAACCCTCGACTGAATGTGAGCCTCAGTGTAGCATGAAGTGGCTGTGTGTGGTGTTTACGTTGTGACACAGATCTTAGCCTAGTCATTAGCGCTGGACTACAGATTATCATTCAAACGGGATATTAACTTTCACTGGGACTGTCAGACCTGATTCCCACACACATCTCCTTATTTGGTTGCTGCATATCCATGATTGGATTCCTCTGGAATTAAAGGTTAATCTCCCATTTACTGGCTCGGGTTAAACTGCCAGTGAAGGTTCTCGTTGTGAAAGCACAATTTGTATTTAATTTTCATTTCTTTTGCACCTTTTTAATGATTTGTTTTAAAACATTTTACAACATCTGGATGCCCCTGAAGCACTGGCCAATGATCTGTAGGAAACACAGCCAGTAAATTACTCAAAGCAAGGTTCAGGAAAGCACGCAGTTTTTTTAAATCCAGTTGTGGGCTCTGAGTGTCACTGGCTGGGGCAGCATTTATTGCCCGTCCCTAGTTGCCCCTTGAGACGGTGTTAGTGAGCTGCCTTCTTGAACCGCTGCAGTCCATGTGCTGTAGCTAGACCCACAATGCTGGAAGAGAGGGAGTTCTAAGGATTTTGGTGATGGTTAGATTGTCGTTTATTGGAGATGGTCATCGCCTGGTATTTATGTGGCACAAATGTTACTTGCCACATGTCAGCCCAAGCCTCAGTAGTGTCCAGATCCTGTTGCATGGTGGCTCAGTGGTTAGCACTGCTGCCTCACAGCACCAGGGACCTGGGTTCAATCCCACCCTCGGGCGACTGTCTGTGTGGAGTTTGCACATTCTCCCCGTGTCTGTGTGGGTTTCCTCTGGGTGCTTCGGTTTCCTCCCACAGTCCAAAGATGTGCAGGTTAGGGTGGATTGGACATGCTAAATTGCCCGTAGTGTTCAGGGATGTGTAGATTAGGGTGTTATAAAGGGATGGGTCTGGATGCGATGCTCTGGGAGCCGGTGTGGACTTGTTGGGCCGAAGAGCCTGTTTTCACACGGTAGGGGTTCTATGATCTATGATCTATGATATTAATGGGAAAAGACAAGGTAGAAAAAGATAATCCAAATCCACTGCTTGGGGATTCTAGAACTAGGGGCATAGTCTGAGAATGAGGCCCAGACCATGCAGGAGAGATGTTAGGAAGCGCTTTGACACACAAAGGGTGGGAGAGGTTTGAAACTCTCTTCCACAGATGGCAGTCGATGCTGGATCAGTTGTTTTTATTTACAAATCTGAGGTCGATACATTATTGTTATGCAAGGTATTGAGGGATATGGGTCAAAGGCCATGGATATGGAGTTAGGCCACAGATCACATTGAATGACAGAACAGGCTTGAGGGGTTGAATGGCCTTCTCCTGTTCCTATGTATTGGTATTCTTGCAAATTGTCCTGATGAAGAGAAGACAAAAAGCTTTGACGCTGTGGATCTTTCAGCAGTGTGGCACAATAGAAAATGCTTCTGCAAAATTTATCCGACACTCCGACTGGGATGGAGCTCCAAGTATGGATTTGGTGAGGTCAATGTGGGGGTGGCACAGTGGTTCAGTGGTTAGCACTGCTGCCTCACAGCACCAGGGACTGGGGTTCAATTCCAGCCTCGGGTGGCTGTCTGTGTGGAGTTTGCACATTCTCTCCGTGTCTGTGTGGGTTTCCTCCGGGTGCTCCGGTTTCCTCCGGGTGCTCCAGTTTCCTCCCACAGTCCAAAGATATGCAGGTTATGCTAAATTGCCCATAGTGTCCATGATTAGCCATGGGAAATGCAGGGTTACAGGGGTAGGATAGGGGAATGGGTTTGAGTGGGATGACCTTTGGAGGGTTTGTGTGGACTCAATGGGCCAAATGGCCTGCTTCCACTCTCTTGGGATTCTATGATTCCAATGGTCTAATTTTCAGCTCTTGCCAATTAACAGTGCGGATGGTGGTGGAGAGGTGGTGCCACCTGTTGGACAGTCATTTATTGCAGTTGGGATTTGGTAAATCAGAGACATGAGTAATTTATCTCCATGGAATACAAATGGTTGTACCAGGAAGAACAGTGAATGCATGAGGCTGGAAAGCAGATGTAGGATTTATAGCACCCAAAACAGAACCTCTTAAACCAAGCTCAACATCTGCTCCTTAATGGGCAGTATAATTTATATGAGGTGCAATTTCATTTTATCTGGGCTTGCTGTCTCCATGCCTGCGACCTTCAGTCTCTGTTAGGACACAGAAACAGAGGAGGTTTTATGGCACAGATCATTTGGACCTGAGAAAGCCAGAGAGAGTTCTCTAGTTTAACCCTCCTTTCCAGCTTCAGCACCTCAAACTCTGCGGGTTTTATTGCTGCTCCTGGCTCTAGTTTTCACTGACCAAGGTGTAAACATCATCATCATCCTTCCCAGTCTTTCTGAGCTGATATCCCCTAGAATGCCATCTTGTATTCTACTCGTTTAAACAAACTTATAATTACGTTGAGCAGCCCCTGCTGGAGCACTGTATCAAAAAACATCATCAAATGGTTAACGGAGATTTGCGAAAGGTGAACAGAAGCCATAAGGATACAGAAACTTATAAAACTAAATAACGTTGTCCAGGCCAATGCACTGCAGTTCCTGTGGTTCCCACTGGTCTCGAAAGGCCTTGACTGTGCCGCTGAGTGTGGAGCTAACTGTGAAACAGAGTCAAACATTCAGGGACAACGAGCCTCTCCACGGCCTGCTGCCTGGTCGTGTTAATGCCCCCCCATCCCGGCCAGGCCCAGGAACAGACCCACGAGAAGGCCCGAAGACTTGTCTGCCCTACCCTCCAGCGGGGACCTGGAGAGGAGCGTGGGGCTGAAGTGCAGCCAAAGTGGGAGGAGGAACCCTTTCAAAAAACTAAACAGAAGGGCTGCCTTTTTTTAAAATTCATTATTAGGATGTGGGTGTCACTGGCTGGGCCCAGCATTTATTACCCGTCCCTAGTTGCCCCTTGAGAAGGTGGGGGTGAGCTGCCTTCTTGAATCGCTGCAGTCCATGTGCTGTGGGTTGACCCACAATGCCCTTAGGGAGGGAATTCCAGGATTTTGACCCAGCGACAGTGAAGGAACAGCAATATATTTCCAAGTCAGGATGGTGAGTGGCTTGGAGGGGAACTTGCAGGGGGTGGTGCTCCCATGTATCTGCTGCCCTTGTCCTTCTAGATGGAAGTGGTCATGGGTTTGGAAGGTGCTGCCTGAGGATCTTTGGTGAATTTCTGCAGCGCATCTTGTGGATAGTACACACTGCTGCTACTGAGCGTCGATGGTGGAGGGAGTGGATGTGGAATGCTGCCTCTCCAAGCCATTTGACTGTGTATGGCCTGGCACCTGGTGAATTTGCTTCACAGACTAGCCTCCGAGCTGTACAGGACCAGATTCACCGTACCGTTTGCTCAGGCTCCTGCATTACGAATCTTAGACCTTTTGTAAACAGCATCTCCCAAAGAGATTAAAATCGACAGCAGTGGCATTGCAGTAATGTCACTGGACAAGTGACTCAAGAGCCTAGGTTAATGCTGTGGGGTTTCATGGTTCAAATCCCAGCACAGCCGCTAGTGAAATTTCAGGTTGGCTGATTAAATCTGGAATCATAGAATCATTTGGTACAGAGGAAGCCCTTGGGCCCATCAAGTCTGTCCTACCAAAACAATGGAAACTATTTTCAGTAACAAAGACCATGACATCAGTTCTGAAGAAGAGTCGCCTGACTCGAAATGTTAGCTCTGTTTCTCTCTCTCCACAGAGATGCTGCTGGACCTGCTGAGTTTCTCCAGCATCCGCAGTTATAGAGTCCTAGAGCACAGAAACAGACCCTTCAGTCCAACCAGTCTATGCCGAACATAATTGCCTTTATTTTAGTTTATGATGTGGAGGTGCCGGTGTTGGACTGGAGTGGTCAAGGTCAGAAATCACACGACACCAGATTATACTGATTTCAAATTAACTTGTTGGACTATAACCTGGTGTCGTGTGATTTCTGACTTTGTTTTAGTTTAACTGTCATTAGTTGTTTTTCAAAGCCAACTGCTTCACTAATGTGTTTAAAACCCACATTAATGTGGTAATTTCTAACTGCCCTCTGCTATTACTGAAGAAGCTCCTTGATCATTCAGAAAAAAAAACCCAGAAGAAGGGTCACTGGACCCAAAATGTTAGCTCTGTTTCTCTCTCCACAGATGCTGCCAGACCTGCTGAGTTTCTCCAGCAATTTCTGTTTACGCCCTTGATTACTCAGAACTGTTACACTCAGATGGACTGCAACGGTTCGAGAAGGCAGCTCACCACCAACCTCCCCAGGGCAATTAGGGACGGGGCAAAAATGTTGGGCTAGCCAGCGATGCTCATATCCTGTGAAAGACCTAAAAGAGTTCTCCCAATGAAATTAAAGATTGCAAACACATGAGGAGACACAGTGTCCTTAGGCACCGAGTAAACCTGGAATTAGAATTTATTGACGAACCTGCCCAGACAGTGTGAAACAGGATTATTGGAATGGAGTAAAAATGAAAGGAGCCTCATTCAGGAACAACAAGGTGCAGGGCTGGATGAACACAGCAGGCCAAGCAGCATCACAGGAGCAGAGAGGCTGACGTTTCGGGCCTAGACCCTTCATCAGAAAAGGGGGAGGGGAAGGGGGTTCTGAAATAAATAGGGAGAGAGTGGGAGGCGGATAGAAGAGGGATAGAGGAGAGGATAGGTGGAGAGGAAACAAACAGGTCGAAGAGACGGGGATGGAGCCAGTAAAGGTGAGTGTAGGTGGGGAGTTAGGAAGGGGATAGGTCAGTCCAGGGAGGACGGACAGGTCAAGGGGGCGGGATGAGGTTGGTCGGTAGGAGATGGAGGTGCGGCTTGAGGTGGGAGGAGGGGATAGGTGGGAGGAAGAACAGGTTAGGGAGGCAGGGACGAGCTGGACTGGTTTTGGGATGCGGTAGGGGGAGGGGAGATTTTGAAACTTGTGAAATCCACATTGATACCATTGGGCTGCAGGGTTCCCAAGCGGAATATGAGTTGCTGTTCCTGCA
>NC_063338.1:97049180-97058232 GCF_021869965.1 Rhincodon typus
AAATCTGTTGGTACGTGTTTTCAAACTTTTGTATCTTCTGCCCAATGGAAGAGGGTGGAAGAGAGTATAGCCAGAGTGGGAGGGATCTTTGATTATGTTGGCTGTTTTCCCAAGGCAGTGTGAACAGTAGATGAAGTCAATGGATGGAAAGCTGGTTTGTGTGATGGACTGTATGGTGAAATATTATGCAGGTTCACTTCCCTTTGAGAGAACAAATTCCTTCTCATCTCTGTCCTAAATGTGTGCCCCCTTATTCTGCCCCTCTGGTCCTTGACACTCCAACAAGGGGAAACAAGGAAGAAACTTTTTATGGTAAGGGGGTAAATGGTGGATAATGGTTGCTATGACAGCATCCTGCCCATGCCATCCCTCACTCAGGGATATCTGTTTTCAGGTGTTAGCCTGCCAGGTGAGTCTTAAAGTGGGAAGTTTAATGGTACACATCAATGTGGTTTTCTTCAATGTGCTCGTGGCTCAGAACAAGCAGGACACTCAAGAAAAGGCATTGGATCCTGAACTGGATTTACAAAAGATCCAATAGATCCTGGGCAACTCTCTGTTGTGGCTCATAATTCGCAGTTTCAGAATCTCAGAATTATTCCAGTGTAGAAAGAGGCCATTCAGCCCATCATGATGTGATGCTTCAGCACCAGGGCTTTGGACAGAGCTTTTATCAAGGCCCATGATGTCGGCCTGTGTTGTGCTCAGTACGGACTGTCGTATAGACCTAGACATGATTGGGCCTTTTGTACCTTTAAGAGAGTTCCGTGGTGATACTGGTGTGATGTTATGCCTTGGGCTATTTGTAGATGAAGGAGTCAGCTCCATGCTGGATTGTGGCTCCTGTACTTTGACAATCTATCAGTCCAGTCAGTTAAAAACCAAAAGAACTGCGGATGCTGTAAATCAGAAACAAAAATAGAAGTTACTGGAAAAGCTCAGCGGGTTGGCCACATCTGTGAAGAGAAGGGTTCTGAGGAAGGGTCACTGGACCCGAAACGTTAACTCTGATTTCTCTTCACAGATGCTGCCAGAACTGCTGAGCTTTTCCACTAATTTCTGTTTTTGAGTCGAGTGAGTTAGTCAGCCGTGTCTACCCTGGTGTTGGTGGTGGAATTGTGACATATTTAGTTATTCTGTAAATAAATCTCTGATATTTCTTCTCACTGAGAACCCAGACTCAGTGTTCATGTTACCAGGGATAACATCTTAACCAGAGAGAACACTAATCACCAGTGACTTCCGATTGGGATAGAATATTGACACCATTTGTCCTTCCAATCTGAGGCTCAAAGTCTGTGCTGGAGAATGGACCAGCACTAAGTTTGGTCAGGAGAGACGTTGTCTTTGGTAACAAGATCAGGTTTATTACACCTCAGTCAGCAGGAACAAGGAAGTCTTGTTACAACTTTGTAAAACATTGGTTAGGTGCAGTTGGAATACTGTGTGCAGTTCTGCTTGCCACACTGTTGGAAGGATGTGATTGAACTGGAGAGGGTGTAGGGGAGATTCACCAGGATGTTACCTCGGCTGGGAAGTCTCAGTTATGAGGAGAGACCGGATAGGCTGGGTTCAGAGGAGGCTGAGGTGGAGCGGGTGGTTGGGGGGGATCTGATTGAGGTATGCAAAATTATGAGCGGTACAGACAGACAGATTGGGAGAATGGTTTTCCCATGGCAGACATATCTAAGACCAGAGGGCACAAGCTTAAGGTGAGGACTGAGTGGTTTGGAGGGAATCTAAGGAAATTTTTTTCACCCAGAAAGTGGTAGAAATATGGAAGGTGCTGCCTGAGACCGTGGTAGAGACAGGTACTCTCACTACATTTAAGAAGCATCTGGATGAGCACTTAAAATGTCAGGACATAGTAGGCTATGGACCAACTGCTGGTAAATGGGATTAGTGTAGTTTGTTGTTCGTTGGCCATTAGAGACATGATGAGCCAAAGGACCTATTTCTATGCTGTATGACTCTATCCCTCGATGTAGAGAAGTGGAGAAGACATAGGTGACTCCCTCCAGAAACTGGGTCAGACTCCCATGATTCTCCTCCCAGAGGCTGTGAGACATCAGTGCACTGGGGGGAGCTTAGTGTAACTCAAGCATTAACTCTTTCCGAACCATTAATGTACTTACTGGTGAAGAACACCCTTTTCCATATTCATGAGGCAACAGCTTAATGGCCACAAAATAAGCATGACCTGTCAATCCCAGGATCGATCCTGGAAAGAGACTGAGTCTGAACTTGGGAAGTGTTTAATCCTGACCGGCTGGATCCGTGAGGAATATCGGTGTCCGAATTTGAGTGACTAAGTGGCTGTACCCAGGCCAATTTCAGAAACTTGCTGGCTATTTTTTTGAGGCTGGGGAAGAGTCTGTTTGTACCATTGCGAGGTTTCTAAGGGTTAACATGAACTCAGCCACACTGAATAATATTGGACTGGAGTACTTTGAGGCAAGCCAGCAATAAATTGCAGTCAGAGTCACTGGGATAAATATGTTTTCATTTCGGAGGGAGGTTTTGTGGAGGGTTTATATCTGAAGAAATGCTCCTAAAACCGCAACAGTTCTGTGTGCTGCTACACGATATAAAGACAATCTTTGTCCTAAAGATTTGAGAACACTTTGCTTTTCTCTCTCTCTCCCTTCTCTCCCTCCTCTATTCCTAATTCCCTGGAGGCGGCCGGCTGTTTTTTGTTTATTTTTATATCTACCCAGGCAAATGTACAGAGATCCTGGTCCTGAACCTCAGAGGCCCAGAGCTTGAAAGAAAGGGAGAAAGGGACACACACAGATAGCCTGAAAGAAATCTGTCTGTGAGATCTCACTACACCCCCCTCCCTGCCCCACCATATCCTATGGAACAGAGGTTTTTTTAAATTTGAAAAGACTGGCAGAGGGACCCATCAAGGACTTTCTTACTCATTGAGAGGTTGTGGTCTGTGAAGTGGGTAAGGGGAGTGGTCTACAACACAGGAGCTGAAGGAGCTTCCAAGGGGAGGGGAGAACAGGGGTTTCAATCTTCCTCAGTCTGCTCAGAAACAACTCATAAAGACTGAGAGCGGCAGGCAGAGAGAGAGAGCCGGAGAGAGAGAGAAAGGAGCCAGGAGCGATGGCCAGAATCCTATATCGCAGCTAACTCAGCAAGGTTTTATTGTGTTGTCACTTGCTGGTGGTTTTGCTGGGACTGCTAACTGGGCATTGCCATGCCCTCGTTTGCCGTGGGCCTGCCCCGGATTCCGAGCCGTAACAGAGCACGGTGGATCTGCCTTTCCTGTATGCTGTGGGTGAGTACCCCCTGACCATGCCAGGGCTCCACAGTGAGCTATCTGTTTACCTGCAGCGGTGTGGCCATTGTCATACATTCTTGTACCTGATCAGATCATGTACCTGTCATCACTAAGTGGTCGTGTGAGCAGGGAGCAGGATTTATGGATTGATTACCTGGAAAAATGGGGAGAAATTCTCACCTTTTAAAGCAGGGAGCAAGGGAAGCACTGTCCCTTTGGTGTTGGAAGATCACTCACAGGAAAACCCAGGATTTGTCTGAATATCCCTCAGAATGAGAGCAATGTAATGTAAAACATCACTGTAGAGACTGGAGGGGGATATCCACATCCAATTGGAATTATCTTGAAGGCTTTTCAAAGTGCACTGACTATAGAGTGAATTCCTGTCTACCCCACTGCATTCCCAATTGACCCTGTTGTGAATCACATCCAGATTGTGTTTCCAGCTGGAGGTGATCAGAGCAGTTTGAAAGAAAAGATTGTGTTGAAACCCGGCAAAGTGATTCCATATTCTGAGTTTCCCTGACAGGGTGTGGGGAACACTGGGTTCACTGAAGCGAATGCCACCCCGAGAACCCAGAACCCAGAGCTCACAATGCTGCTGGCCTTACCCGCTCGGATCCAGGCTGGTGATGGGGTGGCACTGCCACAAGGACAGTTTCGGAGTGGCAATGCTGGATTGAGAGGACAGTTAGCTACATTGGTGTTGGAGAGGCATGGCGGTGTGGGGGTTTGGCAGCGAGGGTGGAAGGGTTACAGGTTCCCCTTACAAAGGGACATCAACTGGTTTTGAAATTGATGCAAGCCCTCCAATGTTGGAGGGTGGGGAATCCCTCAGCATCTGGGGCCAAAGAAAATGATATGGATTTCAGTTTCTTCGCAGTGCACGGAGACAGGAATGAAGTAGATGGTGGCAGAGTGGGGTTTCACATGGACACAAGAGGTTTCATAGTAATGTCTAACTACTGAGATGCCTGTGATTTCTGTGGTATTAGATGGGGGTGGGGGGGGGTGTCATGAGAGCAGCCCCTCTCACATCTCCTGAAAGGGGGCATGCTTCTCAAATCCTGCTCACACTCCAGGCCCCACTGCCCTGATTTTTGCCCACTGAGTGGGTGAGGGGGTGGGGCTGGGTGGGGGCAGCGGTGAAGGTGGTTTTGGTGTTGGGGGAGTCAGGAAGATCCAGGTATAAAACCCCTGGGCGTGGTCAGTGTGGGCATCGACAGATGGTGTAGATGAAGGTTTGGCCTGTGCTGAGAGTGTCTGCTCGGAGGGAATGTCTGTGCCTGAGTTCCCTTGGACAGAGACAGTGTGAAGTGCCTCTTGGTACCTTTAAGGTTTTCTGTGAGCTATGGGTGAGCGTGGCTGGTGGAGAGGAGGTTGCAGACATTATCAACCCCGGCAATACCCCCATTTTAATTTGATTTATCTTTATAGTTTGGGGATTCTGAGGAAGGGTCACTAGACCTGAAGCGTTAACTCTGATTTTTCTTCACAGATGCTGTCAGACCTGCTGAGCCTTTCCAGCAACTTCCATTTTTGTTTATAGTTTGGAGATTTAGTTACGTTCCATTGGGACAATCAGCTCCAACAAGGCCCGTTGAGTGTATGGAGACACTGTGAAACTGTGGTATGATTGAGTTCGGAAATTCATGTTTGTAATGCTACTCTCTGTCGGTAAATGTAGGACTGAGTAAAATTTGGCTAATCCTTCACGAACCAGAACATCTAGGATGGGGGATTGAAGGTGATGGAGGGGCTCAGGCACATTCATTAGCAACCTGGATCTCAGCATCAGTTACTGTGTGGAAGTGAAGTTCTAGGACAGCGGTCACGACCCCAGTATTGCCATAAAGTGTTCAATCGCACACACCACGTTAAATGGAGACAGAGCGGGAAATCTAACTGGAATCCGGTGTGGAGTGGGAGAGAACAGGGGAATAGGGCAGATGAATGTGTGGCTCAGGAGTTGGATGCTGGAGGGAGCGTTTTAGATTACGGAATCACTGGGACCATTTCTGGGGATGTTGGGATCTCCACAATCGAGATGGTCTGTACCTGAACCACGACAGGATCAACATTCTTGCAGGGGGCGGGGGGGGGGGTTTTGACGGTGCAGTTGGGAGGAGTTTAAACTACTTTGGCAAGGGACAGGGGCCGCAGTGTTAGTCCAATGGGGACACAGCATACTGTATTAAAGGAACTAAAACAGCGGGAGTTCAGCTCTGTTGCAATTCAAAGGAGGAAGGTGAGACTGGATGACTTCAACTTTAATGCTAGAATTATGATGGGTTAGATTAATTTTTGACATATTGTTACCATCACAAAGATGTGGTTGAAGCAGGGACAGGACTGGCAGATTCTAGGGTATAGGAGGGATGGCTGAAATGTGGGAGTGTGTAATAGAGGAGGTGGTGTTGCGTTATTAATTAAGGAGTCAGTTACTGCAGTTTGGAGGGAAGATATCTTAAAAGGATCTTCCAATGAGGCTTTGTGGCTAGAGTTTAGGAATAAAAAGGGAACAGCCACACTGTTAGGAGTGTATTATAGGCCCCCAAACAGTCGGTGGGCAATTGAGGAGCAGACACGAAAATTATTCACAAAGGTGTGAAAAAATAATTATAGAATTTTACAGTATAGAAGGAGGCCATTCAGCTCATCATGTCTGTACTTGCTCCTGAAACAGCTACCCAGCCAGTCCCACTCTCCAGCCCTAAATCCATAGCCCTCTAACTTCATCCCTTTCAAATATATATCCAGCTGCCTTTTGAAACCTCCTATGGATTCTGGCTCCCCCACTCTGCCAGGCAGTGCATTCTAAATCCTAACAACTCTCTAAGTAAAGAAGTTTCTCCACCTCTCACTCCTAGCTCTCTTGTTGATGGAGCTGAAATTGTGACCCCCTAGTTCCTGACATACCAACTATGGAAACAGAATATCCTTCTTTACCCTCTCAATACTGTTCATAATTTTGAACACCTCAATAAGGTCACCTCTTTAATCTTCTCTGCTCCAAGGAGAATAAGCCCAATCTTTCTCATCTTTCTTTATATCTAAAATCCCTCATTCCTGGTAAACCTCCTTTGAACTCTCTGCAGGGCTTTAACATCCTTCGTTAAACAAAGTGCCCAGAACTGAACACAATACTCCAAATGTGGTCTGACCAATGATTTGTTGAGGTGTAGCATCACTTCCTTGCTTTTGTACTCTTATGCCACTATTTATAAACCCAAGGATCCTATAAACCTTCTTAACAACTGTTTCAACTTGCCCGGCCACCCTCAGAGAATCAGTGAACCCCTACAGGTCCCTCTGCTCCTGTACTCCCCTCAAAGTTATACCATTGAGTCTGTATTGTCTCTCCAAGATTCTTCTATCAAAATGCATTTCCTCACATTTTTCTATATTAAAATTAATTTGCTAGGTGTCTGCCCATTTGGCCAACTTGTCAATGTCCCTCTGAAGTTGCTCAGCATTATCCTCACAATTCACCATTCTCCCTAGCTTAGTATTGTCTGCAAATTTACAGAATTTGCCCTCAACAACCACCTCCAAATCATTTACATAAATCAGAAAAAGCAAGGGCTCCAAAATTGATCTACTTTTGACTTGTGTCCAATCTGAGAAATGCCCACCTATACTTACCCTTTGTTTCCGATCCTTTAGCCAACTTGTAATCCATGCTGCCATCAATTTGCTAACCGACCTGCCGTGTGGCACTGTAACACGTGCTTTCTGAAAGTGCAAATATACAACGCCCACAGCACCACCCTCATCCACTGCCTGTGTCACCTCGTCAGAGAACTCAATTAAATTAGTCAGACATGACCTGCCCTTGACGAAGCCATGCTAACTGGCTAGTACTAACTTATTTTTCTCTAAGTGGATATTTATCTCTCCTATGTTATGGCCTCCATCAGTTTTCCCACTGCTGATGTCAAGCTGACTGGTCTGTGGTTTCCTTTGTCGCCTTTTGAAACAACGGTGTCACATTTACAATCCTCCAGTCCCCTGGGACTAATCCTATGTTCAGAGGGGTGTGGAACCTTTCTGTCAACAGCTCCATGATTTGTTCCCTCACCCCTCTCACATTCCATTTGAGCCTGGTGACTTCTCTACCTGGAATGCTGCCAGCCATTTTAGCACCTCTTATTTATCATTATACTGTTCAGTTGCTCAACACCTACGTTTCCAACTAAGCCATTGTCACCATATTCCAATTTGTTAAAGACATAGCAAAATATTCATTAAGAACGCTGACATATCTTTTGCTTCAATGAACAGCTTACTCTGCTTGTTCCATATGGGCCCCATTCCATCCTTCACTAATCTTTTTCTATGAATATGTTTGAAGAACATTTTACTATTTGTTTTAGCACAGCCTGCTACCCTTTCCTCATGCTTCCTCTGTGCCTTCCTTATTCCAGCCCTAGCCTCTTGCCTTCATTTCAGACACACTTCCTGATTTCTGTTGCTATTATTATTCCAGTATGCATCATGTGCTTCCTTTCCCTTCCTTATTTTCTCATTGATATTCTGAGTCATCCAGGGAACACTGACTTTGGATATGCCACGTTTATGTCACATGGGTATATACCTAGCTTGCATCCTATTCATCCCTCTTTCAAAAGTCTCCCATTTCACATCCACTGTTTTATCCACCAAAACGTGTTTCCAATTAACTTGCTCCAGTTCTATTTTTGGATTCCTAAAATCTGTCCTATTCCAGAACGGAATCTTTATCCTTGACTGATTTTTATCCTTCACCAACGTAATATTCTGCTTTATTCATTCACGGGATGAGGGTGTTGCTGACTAGGCAGCATTTATTGCCCATCCCTGTATTGAGCAGAGGGAGCATTTGTAAGCAGATTATAGAAACCTGCAGGTCAAGGAAGTCTGGGATCGCTGGTGATTTTAATTACCTTTAGGTGGCCTGGGAGAAAGGTAGAGTGTGGTGCCCAGCAGGGGAGAAATTCCTATAAACTGTGCAAAAGAACTGGACTGTTAATCCAGAGACTCCGGTAATGTTCTGGGGACTCGGGTTCAAATCCCACCACGGCAGCTGGTGGAATTTGAATTCAATAAAATATCTGGAATCAAGAATCTAACAATGACTGTGAATCCATTGTCAATTGTTGGAAAAACGCATCTGGTTCACTAATGTCCTTTAGGGAAGGAAACTGCCATCCTTACCTGGTCTGGCGTACATGTGACTCCAGACCCACAGCAATGTGGTTGACTCCTAACTGGGAGCCCTGACACAGGTGTTTTAATTAAACCGTGGCCACAAGAAGGTGCCAGAGGACGAGAGAACAGTGAATGTGGGTCCACTTTGCAAGAAGGGTGTTAGAGATTAACCAGGGAATTATAGGCTGGGGAGTCTAACCTCAGTGATAGGGAAACTGTTGGAGATAATAGTGAAAAAGAAAATTAACCTCCACCTGGAGAGGCAAGGTTTGATCAGGGACAGACAGCATGGCTTTCAAACAGAGGTCACGCTGAACAAATGTGGTGAAACTTTTCACGAAGGTGACCAGGTGTGTAGGTGATGATGGGGCAGTTGATGCAGTTTTATCGATTGTCGCAAAGCCTTTGACAAATTTCTACATGAGAGACTGATAAAGAAGGTAAAAGCTCATGGGATCCAGGGTAACTTGGCAAGTTGGATCCAAAATTGGTTTAGTGACAGGAGACAGAGGGTAGTGGAAGAGGCTAAAACAGAAATTGCTGGTGAAACTCAGCAGGTCTGGTAGCACCCAG
>NC_063338.1:97058332-97068891 GCF_021869965.1 Rhincodon typus
GTGCTGAGGGAGTGCCGCACTGTCGGAGGGTCAGTGCTGAGGGAGTGCCTCACTGTCGGAGGGCCTCAAACCTGAAATCTCAATAACTGAATGCCTGTTATTGGGAAAATGTTGGAACTATCATAACCAATGTAATTGCAGAGCGTTTCGAACTGCATTAATGATCAAATAGAGTCAACATGGTTTCATGAAGGCGAGATCATACCCCTGACCAATTTATTTGAATTCATTGAGGAAGTAACAAGCTGAATAGATAAAGGGGAAGTAGGGGATGTAACGTCTCCCACAGGTGTCTGTTAGTGTGGTCATGGGTTTGGAAGGTGCTTTCTTAGGATCTTTGGTGAATTTCTGCAGTGTGTCTTGTAGATAGTACACACTGCTGTTACTGAGCGTTGGTGGTGGAGGCAGTGGATGTTTAAGATTAATTTTGTATATGTAAGCTCTGATAGAAGATTCTGGAGCCTGATTATGTGCTTGTTTATACTGCGTCTCCTGTCTGTGTGGTCCCATTGGATTGTAGCCCTTCCCCCTTCAGAATAATTGACTTTCTCCATTTTTCTGATCCATTGCAAACCACAAGAGCTCAGTATAATCTCACAATGCGATGAGTCATAGTTGTCCTTAGATGTGAATTTCCTGAATTTGGGACAATCTGTTTGTCCGCTTGTATTCGTGGAGCAGGAACACGGCTGTAAATCCCTGAGATTTCCCTTCTTCCGGTTCCTCTGCTGGATTTGAGATTGGAATGTTTTAGATGCTGTTTAAAGTTGGCGATTGGTGTCTGACACTGAGACAAACATCACATGTGGATCTGCAGCATCCACGCTCTGCCTCTTTCCAACTCTTTCACACTTCCTGACTCAGCCCCACCTCAGCTTATCTACTGCAGAATGCCTCGCCCCTCTATGTGACTGCACACTTCTGTCTCCTGTACCATCTTCAAACCTGAACGCAATTCTGTGTGAGTCCTGCTCCCCTCTCAGCCCCTCTGCTCACTGAACCCCCGCCCCCCGACTGGCTGCATTTTGTAATCTTTATCCTTGTTTTCAAATCCCTTCCAAACCTCTTCCTTCCCGAGCTTTTTAATCGGGGCAGTGGTGATGTTGTGGGAATATCACTGGGTTTAATAACCTGGAGCCCCAGCTGCATTCTGTGGACACTTGGGATCGAATCCAAACACAGCAAATGGTGAAGTTTGACTTTAATAAAAATTGTATTTGAAAAGCTTTAAAAACCCATCTGGTTCACTAATGTCCTTCAGGGAAGGAATCTGCCATCCTTACCTGGTCTGGCCTACATGTGACTCCAGACCCACAGCAATGTGGGTGACTCTTAACTACCCTCTGGGTAATTGGCAATGAATGCTAACCAGGCCAGTGTCACCCACATCTGTGTAACAGGCTGAAGGGGCTGAATGTCCTCCTCTTGTTCCTGATTTGAGGGGCTGAATGGCCTCTTGCTGGTCCTGTATAAGGACTTTAAGGGGTTAAATGGCCTCCTCCTGGACCTGTGTAACAGGTTTGAGGGGCTGAATGGCCTCCTGCTGGTCCTGTATAAGGACTTTAAAGGATTGGATGGCCTCCCCCCGGACCATGTGTAACAGGTTTGAGGGGCTGAATGGCCTCCTGTTCCTGTATAACAGGTTTGAGGGGCTGAATGGCCTCCTCCTGGTCCTGAACAAGGACTTTAAGGCATTGAATGGCCTCCTTCTGGACCTGTGTAACAGGTTTGAGGGGCTGAATGGCCTCCTACTGGTCCTTGGCATCATGCCAGGCCTCTCTGAATCAGGAGCAGGCCAGTATTTGTCAGTGTGGGTGACGGATGTTTGGTGAACAGGTTTCTATCTTCAGATTGTGATTCACTGCAGAAAGCTGTAACCTGTGGGAGCCTGGGAACTGGAATGATTCCATCACTTACAGGCCTCCCCTTCCCCTCGGTGACCACCAAATAAACAACAGGCCTTTGGAGGTTGCTGATAGGGTTCGGGACATTGTGGCTGGACCAGGGTCAGATTGAGGAGCAGGCCTGAATGGTGATATCAGTGTCTTCACAGAGACTGGCAATGATACAGAGCACAGACAGCCACTACTCAGTGAGGAATCATAAACTACATACGCTCACTCAGTCACAAACACTCAATTGTTTCTCCTGTTCTTTTCAACCTTTCTCCCACTGACAGCCTTTACTTTTCTCTCTTCCTGTTTGCCTTTCCATATGTTTCTAATCTCTTGTTCTCTCTGTATTCTCTCCTTGTCTCTCCCACTCTTTCTTTCTCTATCATTTCCTCCCTTGCTGTTTCTCTCTCTTTGACGCACATCACTTTCTGACTGACAAAGAATGCTCCCTTTTCTAACTTGCACCAATATTTTTTAAACCTCCTGTTTACTGCAGTGACATAGGATGTGTGGAGTTAGTCAGTGTGTGGGATGAAGGATTTGTTGTTTAGGAGATGAGGATGAGAGACTGCGCTGATGTGATATTGCAGTCCCATGTCGTTCACCGAGCAATGCAGAGATCCTAGTGTTTTGGTTGTAGGGCCATTTATTTTCTCAATGAGTTGTGAGTCAAGCCTCCCACTGCTTTTCAATCAGTTTTTTTTAACAGGCACAGTGTGTTTCTGAATGGCCTCCACTTATCCTCTTTTAACAAGTGCACACTTTCTTTATTCAGCCTGAGTGTTGTGCTGAGAACAGCCTCAGAGCTGGAAGTACTGGCAGCGATCAGCTTCGGAGACATAGCCAGGTCCGCCAGCTTAGTGCAGGAGGCTCAGCAGTTGTCCTGGGTTTTGCACCTTACACGGAAGGCTGTCGTTGAACAGGGGGCATTGACCCAGACACACTGCTGAGGCAGATACCTCCCAATCGAACTGTACTGATTATAACAAGGTCAGCCAGGAGGCCCTCAGAAGAAGTCGATGTTTCAAATTTCGACCCTTCATCAGGACTGATAAAGGGTCCAGACCCAAAACATCCCCAGATGCTGTGTGACCTATTGTATTCCTCCAGCTCCACATTTTATCAACTCTGACTTCCAGCATCTGCAGTCCTTACTATCTCCGGGCCTCATTAAATATGAGATCCCTGATTGGGGCTGTTAACCTGATCCAATCAGGGAGCCCTGGCTAACAGATATAAACAGGAGTGACAGGGGTTCTGTTCACTCTGAAAGCTGGCTCTGATGGAGCTGGATCAGTGTCAGGGACTCTCCACGTGTAAATAAAGTGTGACCTGGTGATGGGATACCGGCCTCTGTGGGGTTATTTCAGAGCCCATATCCTCACACAATCCAGGCCTAGCCAGCCAGTTCCACAGGGCTCTGGGGAGGGTGGGGGTGAAGGCAGGGTCAGAGTCCAGTAACACAGGGTTCTGGGGGGAGGGGGGTGGTGTGGTGGTGGCGGTGGGTGTTGGATATGTGTAGGGAGCGGGGTCCACTACACAGAGCCCCCCACAGTTGTGGGGAATGGCATAATTCCACAGAGCCCTGAAGCTGAGAGTGGGGCCCAGTCTCACAGGGCAACAGGGAGTGGACAGGGCCCAGGTCTACAAGACCCTTCAGGAGATGGATTTGGAGGCTAAAGGGGCTCAGTCCCACAGAGTATTGGCAGGCATTTCATGAAAAATCTTGGAATGGTCCTATTAGCAGCATTATAGATAATTAATTATAGATATAATTATAGAACTGTACAGCATGGAAACAGACCCTTCGATCCAACTCATCCATGCCAACCAGATATCCTAAACTGACCTAGCCCCATGTGCCAGCATTTGGCCCATATCCTTCTAAACCCTTCTATTCATGTACCGAACCAGATGCCTTTTAAATTTTGTATTTGTACCAGCCTCCACCATGTCCTCTGGCAGCTTGTTCCACACACGCAGCACCCTCTGTGTGAAAAAGTTATCCCTCAGGTCCCTTTTAAATCTTTCCTCTCTCATCTTAAACATATGCCCCCCTAGTTTTGGACTCCCCTACACTGGGAAAAAGACCTTGGTTATTCACCTTACCATGCCCCTCATGATTTTATAAACTTCTAAAAGGTCACCCCTCAGCCTCTGATGCTCCAGGGAAAATAGCCCCAGCCTATCCAGCCTCTCCCTGTAGTTCAAACCCTCCAACCCTGGCATCTAGACTAGCTCAAAAACACCTCTCGGTTTCTTGATGTTGGAGAGCCATAATTCCACCAGGTGCTGCCCGATAGCACTGTTGACAACACCTTCCATCGCTTTACTGATGATCGAGAGGAGACTGATGGGGCGGTAATTGGCCGGGTTGGATTTGTGTACAGGACATACCTGGGCAATTTTCCACATTGTCGGGTAGATCCCAGTGTTGTAACTGTACTGGAACAGCTTGGCTAGGGGAGCGGCAAGGTCTGGAGCACAAGCCTTCCGTACTATTGCTGGAATGTTGTCAGGGCCCATAGCCTTTGCAGTATCCAATGCTTTTGGTCAAGAATATGGGAAGTTAAATTAATTTTACGAGAATGGTTCCCGGAATGGGAAACCACAGTAATGTGGCGAGATTGAAGAAGTTGGGACTGCTCTCCTTGGAGATAAGAAGGCTGAGAGGGAGATCTGAGAGAGGTTTTCAAAATCAGGTATGGACTGCACAGGGTAGGTAGTGAGAAACTGTTCCCACTCATAAAAGGACCAAGTACGAGAGGGTATAGATGAAAGATGATGTGTAAACAAAGCAAATGTGAGGTGAGAACATTCTTTTTCACTGTGGGCTGAATGGCCTCCTGGTGCACAGTAATCATTCAGTGATATTGAGGGGGTTCATGCTAGAATCCGATAGTTATTTCCTTTCTCTATCGCTAGCCTGAAGATCATGAAGCTTCAAACTGTCACACCTTCAAAGCAAAGACTTTCAAGAAACTGAAGCCGTGTGCCGTCTGCAAACAGATGATCGCTAAAGATGGAACTGCGTGCCGTGGTGAGTTGCTCACAATGAGCCATAACTCTGTCCATGTTCACTTCTGTGTGTCTTTCCCACATACCTGTGTCTCTCTGCCTAATGGCACTGACATGTTTCTGTCTCTCGTATCTATCGCAGTGTGTATATACATCTGTATCTCGCGGTTATCTCAGAGCATCTCTCTGTGTGGCTGTATTTACTCACTGGAGTTTAGAAGAATTAGAGGTGCTCTCATCGAGACATACAGGATTTTTAAGGGGCTTGACAGGGTCAATGCTGAGAGGATGTTTCCCCTCATGGGAGAGTCTAGGACAGAGGGCATAGTCTCAGAATAAAGGGGCACCAATTTAAGACTGAGGAGGAATTCCTTCTCTCAGAGAGTTGTGAGTCTTTGGAACTCCTTGCCACAGAGAGCTATGGCAGCTGAGGCCTTGTGTATATTTAAGGCTGAGATAGATTCTTGATCAGTCGGGGAATCAAGGGAGAAGGGGAAAGGGCAGGAATGTGGATGTGAGGAATGTTGGATCAGCCATGATCCCATTGAATGGTGGAGCAGGCTCGAGGGGTTGAATGGCCTCCTGTTCCTGTTGCTTATGGCCTTATCTTTAAAAGCGTTTTTTTCTCCATCTTTTCCTCTATCTCTTTGTCTTTCTCTCTCTCTCTCTGCCTCTGTCTTTTCTCTATTAATCTCTCTCTTTCTATTCACCTGACTTTTTCTTTTCCTATTTCTCTCAGTGTTTTGGAACAAGCTTGATGCTACAAATGCAAAGAGGAGATTTTACAAAAAACCCAAAGTGTAGACTGCTTTGTGCAGTGTTGGACAGAGAGTTAGCAGGGCAGGCTGTGATTAATGAGATATCACGCTGAATGATTGGCTGGGGAAACCTCCCCCTTTCAAGAAAATACAAACAAAGAACAGCAGAGGCTGGAAATCTAAAACCAAGACAGGGATTGCTGCCAAAACTCAGTAGATCTGGCAGCATCTGTGGAGAGAAAGCAGAGTTAGAGTTTCGAGTCCAGTGCCCCTTCTTCAGAACCTTCAGATCCTTTTGTCATGCTCCATGTTCAGCTGCACCCCATTTGATCCTGGTCCTGGTTACTTTTCCCTGCCTTAATCCAATGGATTCCTTGACACCTGTCCTGTCAGGCACTTACAGGGATATTTACAGTTAGAAAACCGATTGGAGCAGCTCATTCACCATACAACACGGAAAGTGCAAGTTAGGAACTGGACATTATTGGACAATTGTTCAAGAATTGTCTGCAAGCTGGTGTTATTTGGCATTTAAAGCAGTGTTTAGCAAGCACATTAAATAACAGGAACTCAACCTGTCTCTTCCATCTTCCACAGATAACAAGGTGTGGAGCTGGATGAACACAACAGGCCAAGCAGCACCAGAGGAGCAGGAAGGCTGACGTTTCGGGCCTAGACCCTTCTTCAGAAAATGAAACGTCAGCCTTCCTGCTTCTCTGATGCTGCTTGGCCTGCTGTGTTCATCCAGCTCTGCACCTTGTTATCTCAGATTCTCCAGCATCTGCAGTTCCTGCTATCTCTTCCATCTTTCCTCCAGGTCAGTTTAGTTCCATTGACTGGTTTGCAACGCACAGTGAGGTCACTGGGAAGTACATTCCCTTCTCAACCTCTCTCCTCACCTGGGAGGAATCACAGAATCCCTACAGTGTGGAAACAGGCCCATCAGCCAAACAAGTCCACACTGACCCTTGGAGCATCCCACCCAGACCCATCCCCCTATAACCCACCTAACCTACACATCGCTGAACACTACAGGCCATTTAGTGTATCCAATCCAACCTAACCTGCACATCTTTGGACTGTGGGAGCAAACCAGAGCACCTGGAGGAAACCCACGCAGACACGGGGAGAATGTGCAAACTCCACACAGACAGTTGCCTGAGGCTGGGATCGAACCCGGGTCCCTGGCGCTGTGAGGCACCACTGAGCCACTGTGCTGCCTCAAAGGATTGGTGACCCTCAGGTTAAAACACCAGCAGTTGCCTCTCGTGAATGAGCCCTGTGGTCTGCTCGGACTATGGTGATTTTACCTTACACCTACTCCCCTGTCCTCTACCAGGACTGATCCATCAACAATGTTTGATGGCTTTTGTCCTGAGGGTGTGAGCCATTTAACAGTGTGTGCGTTTGTGTGAAATGTGGTACAACACTGCCCCTGAGTGGCACTTCCCTAAAATGTCAAGATTGAAAATGAGCTAGAGAGAGTAGGAAAGATAGTAGGAACTGCAGATGCTGGAGAATCCGAGACAACAAGGTGTAGAGCTGGATGAACACAGCAGGCCAAGCTGCATCATAGGAGCAGAAAGGCTGACATTTCGGGCCGAGACCCTTCATCAGAAATGGGGGAGGGGAAGGGGGTTCTGAAATAAATAGGGAGAGAGGGGGAGGCGGATAGAAGATGGATAGAGGAGAAGATAGGTGGAGAGGAAACAGACAGGTCGAAGAGGCGGGGATGGAGCCAGTAAAGGTGAGTGTAGGTGGGGAGTTAGGGAGGGGATAGGTCAGTCCAGGGAGGACGGACAGGTCAGGGGGGCGGGATGAGGTTAGTAGGTAGGAAATGGGGGTGGGGCTTGAGGTGGGAGGAGGGGATAGGTGGGAGGAAGGACAGGTTAGGGAGGCGGGGACGAGCTGGACTGGTTTTGGGATGCGGTAGGGGGAGGGGAGATTTTGAAACTTGTGAAATCCACATTGATACCATTGGGTTGCAGGGTTCCCAAGCGGAATATGAGATGCTGTTCCTGCAACCTTCGGGGAAAGGGGAAACCAAGCGGAAGCTTGGGGACCGCTTTGCAGAACACCTACGCTCGGTTCGCACTAAACGACTGCATCTCCCAGTCGCGAACCATTTCAACTCCCCCTCCCATTCCTCAGATGACATGTCCATCCTGGGCCTCCTGCAGTGCCACAACGATGCCACCCGAAGGTTGCAGGAACAGCATCTCATATTCCGCTTGGGATCCCTGCAGCCCAATGGTATCAATGTGGACTTCACAAGCTTCAAAATCTCCCCTCCCCCAACCGCATCCCAAAACCAGCCCAGCACATCCCCGCCTCCCTAACCTGTCCTTCCTCCCACCTATCCCCTCCTCCCACCTCAAGTCCCACCCCCATCTCCTACCTACTAACCTCATCCCGCCCCCTTGACCTGTCCGTCCTCCCTGGACTGACCTATCCCCTTCCTAACTCCCCACCTACACTCACCTTTACTGGCTCCATCCCCGCCTCTTTGACCTGTCTGTCTCCTCTCCACCAAAATCTCCTCTATCCCTCTTCTATCCTCCTCCCCCTCTCTCCCTATTTATTTCAGAACCCCCTTCCCCTCCCCCATTTCTGAAGAAGGGTCGAGGCCCAAAACGTCAACTTTCCTGTTCCTCTGATGCTGCTTGGCCTGCTGTGTTCATCCAGCTCTACACATTGTTATCATTGAAAATGAGCTGCTTGCAGCCACAGTTACACGGGTGGTTGAGGCAAATAAACCCTCCAGGCAGGTTAAGAAATATTTAGATGAGAACTTGCTATGCCACAGTGTACAAGGGCTACGGGCCATGCGCTGGGAAATGGGATCAGAATAGACAGATGCTTGATGACTGGCTCAGATACGATGGACCTTGTTCCGTGTGGCTTACCATTCAGAAAACGTCTCTCATGAGGTTTTAGCTATAAATATTTCCTCTGAGCCAGAGTAAATATCTTCGCCTCTTAAAGGAAGTGGCAGCTTGGCAATTTGTTATTATCTTCCAAAATCCCCTCCATTCTCAAAAGATCCCAATGCACTGGAAAAAGTAACAGCTGTGTTTGAGAATGTCGAGAGACAGGGAGCGAGAAACGAAAGGTCAGTCAGTTCTCTGTACTCTATTGAGAAACCATTGTGAAGGAAGTGGTAGCTAGATATTGACACCATCATGGTGCAGTTGGGCAGAATCAATGGTTTTGTAAACAGTGTTGGATTTGGGTCATGACAGGGCCTGAAAGGGTTAATACTGAGGAGCACCATAAGCACCATCCACTGCGATGACATCACCTGGATTTGTGAGCAGAGCAGCTCAAGATTATGAAGGAATGAAACCCAACAACAGATCCTTGTCAATGTCTCGTAACATTGACTTTCATGTCAATATACTGGAGGTCATTGCTAACAGGCAATAAACTGGATCTTGTTAACTACAGGAGACATTTCTAGTGAGACCAGGAAGTTGTTTTCCTCGACCAAGCCGTGGTTTCATGTGCTCCGAGGATGGTGGCAGCAAAAGTAACTTGTGGGACAGTGTAGCTGGTTTAGCTGTAGCTATTTCATGGTGTGCGGTGGGGTGGCTTTCATTTAGCTGCCTCATGCAATGTGATGGGTGGTGGAGCTCTGAAGATTTTTCTGCATCTTCAGACTCAGCTTTAACTGAGCTGCTCCTGCAGATAGTCAACTGCGGGGAAGAGCTAAATATTGAAGAATCCAAGCTTCAATGACAAAGAGCGAAGAGTCAATGGTGAAAGCATTTCAGACCTGGTAAGAGAAGTGCTGTAGCGGGGCAGTTCGGATCTTGCTGGTGAAGGGAAATTCATCACCACAAGGTCATCACATTGGAGGCTACTGAATTGGCAAAGCAGCCCCTCGGGTTCAGCTTGAGGACGAGCAAACATCAGATGCCCTGTGAGTAATGTTGAAATCCTCAGTGGCTACGAAAACAATAGGGAAGCAAAGTGCCCTCAGCCTCAGGTTGAGCGGTGTTGTGGGCTCCAAGGGGAGGGAGGTCAGAGGGCACAAAAACAGCTTAAACCACGGTCACAGCCCTGGGCTGGACTTGGAACAATGACCAGGTCGACCATTCAAATTACAGCCAGTTATCTTCAAATGGACAGAGAAAGTTCAGAGACTTTTTGAAGGCACAGAAAAGGCAGGAGATCATTCATCATTTAAAATCATGTTAAAGGTTGGAGGCATTTATTTAAACAACAAGGAGTGAGAAACATCCAGGTAGAGCACCATCAAAACAGTGGCATTCATCTCTTAAAGTCAAGGATAGTGGGAGTCCTTTAGTTAAACCTGTGCTGAATGTAGGGGTCATTTCTTAAAGAGTCAGGCAACAGGCTGTATTTACTAAAAGCCATCTGGAAACAGCGATGATTTACTACAGTCACAATCTGTGAGGTTCATTAAGAAACATCACTAAAAAAAAGGCAGGGATCACAGAAGAGGATGTAAGGAGGCTTCAAAAAGCTTTAGAACATAGAACTGTACAGCACGGTAGAGGACCTTCGGCCCATGGTGTTGTGCCGAACATTTACCCTCATCCTAAGGCCTATCTAACCTCCAACCCTACCTTATACTATCATCCATATGCCCATCTAATAGCCACTTAAATGCCCCTAATGATGCTGACTCCACTACCCTCTCTGGCAATGCATTCCACGCCCCTACCACTCTCTGAGTAAAGAACCTACCTTTGACGTCTCCCCTATATCTACCTCCACTCACTTTAAAACTATGCCCCCTCGTAATAGCTACCTCCACCCTAGGAAAAAGTCTCTGGCTGTCCACTCTATCTATACCTCAGATCATTTTGTACACCTCTATCAAGTCACCTCTCATCCTTCGTCGTTCTAAAGAGAAAAGCCC
>NC_063338.1:97069391-97075722 GCF_021869965.1 Rhincodon typus
CAGTGCCACAACGATGCCACCCGAAGGTTGCAGGAACAGCAACTCCTATTCCGCTTGGGAACCCTGCAGCCCAATGGTATCAATGTGGATTTCACTAGCTTCAAAATCTCCCCTCCCCCTACCGCATCCCAAAATCAGTCCAGCTCGTCCCCGCCTCCCTAACCTGTCCTTCCTCCCACCTATCCCCTCCTCCCACCTCAAGCCGCACCCCCATCTCCTACCGACTAACATCCCGCCCCCTTGACCTGTCCGTCCTCCCTGGACTGACCTATCCCCTCCCTAACTCCCCACCTACACTCACCTTTCCTGGCCCCATCCCCGCCTCTTCGACCTATTTGTTTCCTCTCCACCTATCCTCTCCTCTATCCATCTTCTATCCGCCTCCCACTCTCTCCCTATTTATTTCAGAACCCCCTTCCCCTCCCCCTTTTCTGATGAAGGGTCTGGGCCTGAAACGTCAGCCTTTCTGCTCCTATGATGCTGCTTGGCCTGCTGTGTTCGTCCAGCCCTGCACCTTGTTGTCTCGGATTCTCCAGCATCTGCAGTTCCTACTATCTCTAATGGTCTCAGAACCTGGGTTTGAATTCCATCATAGCAGATGGTGGAATTTGAATTCAACAAAAAATAATCTGGAAGTAAGAATCAAGTGATGAACATGAAACCATTGTTGATTGCTGATTGTTGGATAAATCTATCTGGTTCTCTAGTATCCTGCAGAGAAGGAAATCTGAATCCTCACCTGGTCTGGCCTATATGTGACTCCAGACCCACAGCAATGTGGTTGACTCTCAACTGCCCCCTGAAACGGCCGAGCAAGCCACTCAATTGTACCAATTGCCACAAAGTCTCAAAGAAATGAAACTGGATGGATCACCTGGCATTGACCTAGGCACCGGAAAAGACAATGGCAGAAACAGCCCTGTCGACCCTGCAAAGCCCTCCTCACTAACATCTGGGGGTTAGTGCCAACATTGGGAGAGCTGTCTCACAGACTAGTCAAGCAACAGCCTGATATAGTCATACTCACAGAATCATACCTTACAGACAATGTCCCAGACACCACCATCACCATCCCTGGATATGTCCTGTCCCACCGGCAGGACAGACCCAGCAAAGGGGGCGGCACAGCGGGATACAGTTGGGAGGGAGTTGCTCTGTGAGTCCTCAACATTGACTCCGGACCCAGTGAAGTCTCACGGCTTCAGGCTAAACATGGGCAAGGAAAGGTCCTACTGATTACCACGTACCTCCTCCCTCAGCTGATGAATCAGTACTCCTCCATGTTGAACAACACTTAGAGGAAGCACTGAGGATGGCAAGGGCACAAAATGTACTCTGGGTGGGGGATTTCAATGTCCACCACCAAGAGTGGCTCGGTAGCAGTATTACTGATCGAGCTGGTCGGGCCCTAAAGGACATAGCTGCTTGACTGGGTCTGCGGCAGGTGGTGAGGGAACCAACAAGAGGGAAAAACATACCTGACCTCATCCTTACCAATCTGCCTGCTGCAGTTACATCTGTCCATGACAGTATCGGTAAGAGTGACCATCGCACAGTCCTTGTGGAGACAAAGTCCCGCCTTCACATTGAGAACAACCTCCATCGTGTTGTGTGGCACTATCACCGTGCTAAATGGGACAGACTTCACACAGATCTAGCAACTCAAGGCTGGGCATCCATGAGGCGCTGTGGGCCATCAACAGGAGCAGAATTGTACTCCAGCACAATCTGTAACCTCATGGCCCGGCATATCCCCCACTCAACCATTACCATCAAACCAGGGGATCAACCCTGGTTCAATGGAGAGTGCAGGAGGGCATGCCAGGAGCAGCACCAGGCATACCTGAAGATGAGGTACCAACCTGGTGAAGCCACCAAAGAGGTTAGTTGGCATGCCAAACAAAAGCAATCATCATCAAACATTGGTGGTCCCTCACAGACAAAGATGAGTCTGTTTCACTCTCAAGGTGAGTCTCTAGGTGGCTGTACAGATTGATGCAGCTACCACAGTTTAAACTACACTTGGGGCAGAAAGTGGTTGTGGGAAGGGGTGGGTCAGGCATTGTTGTGGCAGTGCACTGTTTTCGCCTGGCTTCTGCTTTTTTCCCGACGGCAAGTCTTGAGGTGGTGGATGCCTTCCCAGATGCTGCTCCTGCACTTTGGACGTTCCTGGGCCAGTAATTCCCAGGTACCTGTGGGAATGTCGCACTTTGACAGTGAGACCTTGAGGGTATCACTAAAGTGCTTCCCCTGTTCACCTGGGGCACGCCTGTCATTTCGGAACTGGGCAGCCTCATGTTGGTCATGCAGACCATGTGCCCAGCCCATCGTAGCCAATGAAGGGTGGTCAGAGCGTCGATGTTGGGGATGTTGGCCTGGTCAAGGATACTGGTGTATGTAGGTGGGTTTTTTCTTCCCAGCGGATTTGCAGGATCTTGTGTAGGTAGCATTTCCGGAACTAATCCAGCGCCTTGAGGTGCCTGCTATAGACAGTCCACTTTTATCAGAGTCATATAGGAAAGTGGGAACCACCACAGCTCTGTAAACCATGATCTTGGTGTCGGATGCTGTTGTCCTCGAATACCCTTTTCCTCAGGCAGCTGTCGGTTGTGCTAACACACTGGAGGCTGTGCTGGATCTCTTCATCAACAGCTGCTTTGGCCAAGAGGACACCCCTGAGGTATTGGAAGTGGTCAGCATTTTGAAAGGCCTTCCTGTAGACGTTGATGATCAGGGGTTCACTCCACAATGCCAGGCCCAGGTTGATGGAGGACCTTCGCCCTGCGGAGGTACAGGTGGATCCCATGTTCTCACGTGCCTTGGTAAAGGCATAAGCAGCAAGCAATAGACAGACCTAAACGATCCCACACTCAATGGATGAGATCAAACATCTGCAGTCATAGAGTCATACAACACGGAAAGAGACCCTTCGGTCCAACTCGTCCATGCCAACCAGACGTCCCAATCTGATCTGGTCCCATTTGCCAGCCTCCGGCTTATATCCCTCTAAACGCTTCCTATTCATGTACCCATCCAGATGCCATTTAAATGTTGTAATTGTACCAGCCTCTCCCACTTCCTCCAGCAGCTCATTCTAAACATGCACCACTCTCTGTGAGAAAAAGTTGCCCTTAGGTCCCTTTTAAATCTTTCCCCTCTCACCTTAAACCTATGCCCTCTAGTTTTAGACTCATTCACCACAGGAAAAAAGACCTTGTTTATTCACTCTATCCATGCACGTCATGATTATCTATAACGTCACCCCTCAGCCTTCGACGCTACAGGGAAAAAATTCTTAGCCTATTCAACCCTATATTCCCTGTAGCTCAAACCCTCCAGTACTGGCAACATCCTTGTAAATCTTTTCTGCACCTCCTCAAGTTTAACAGCATCTAGCTGTAGAAGGAATTGTATGCAGAATTCTAAAAGGGGCCTAACCAATATCCTGTACAGGTGCAACATGACGTCCCAACTCCTATACTCAACAGACTGACCAATAAAGGCAAGAACACATTCTTCACTATCCTCACTACCTGCAACTCCATTTTCAAGGAACTATGCACCTGCACCCCAAGGTCTCTTTGTTCGGCAACACTCCCCAGGGCCCTACCATTAATTATGCAGGTCCTGCCCTGATTTGCCTTACCAAAATTCAACACTTCACATTTATCTAAATTAAACTCCATCTGCCACCCCTCAACCCACTGGCCAATCTTCATGAATGGTGGCGGACAATTAAACAACTCACTGGAGGAGGAGGCTCCACAAATACCCCCATCCTCAATGATGGAAGAGCCCAGCACATCAGTGCAAAAGATAAGGCTGAAGCATTCGTAGCAATCTTCAGCCAGAAGTGCCGAGTGGATGATCCATCTCGGCCTCCTCCAGTGGTCCCCAGCATTACAGATACCAGTCTTCAGCCAATTCGATTCACCCCATGTGTGGTGATGGCCCAGTGGTATTATCATTGGACTGTTAATCCAGAGACCCAAATAACGTTCTGGGGACCCTGGTTTGAATCCTGACATGGCAGATGGTAGAATTTGAATTCAATAAATATCTGGAATTAACAATCTAATGATGACTGTGAACCCATTGTTGATTGTCAGAAAAACCCATCTGGTTCACTAATGTCCTTTAGGGAAGGAAACTGCCATCCTTACCTGGTCTGGCCTACATGTGACTCCAGACGCACAGCAATGTGGTTGACTCTTAACTGCCCTCTGGGAAATTAGGGATGGGCAATAAGTGCTGCCTGGCCAGCGATGCCCTCATTCCGTGAATGGATAAAGAAAAAAAATCAAGAAACAGTTGGAGACACTGGATACTGCAAAGGCTATGGGCCCTGACAACATTCTGGCAACAGTACTGAAGACTTGTGCTCCAGACCTTGCCGCTCCCCTAGCCAAGCTGTTCCAGTACAGTTACAACACTGGCATCTACCCGACAATGTGGAAAAATGCCCCGGTATGTGCTATACATAAAAAGCAGGACAAATCCAACCCGGCCAATTACCGCCCCATCAGTCTCCTCTCGACCATCACTAAAGTGATGGAAGGTGTCAGTAACAGCGCTATCAAGCAGCACCTGCTCAGCAATAACCTGCTCAGTGACGCTCAGTTTGGGGTCTGCCAGGGCCACACAGCTCCTGACCTCATTACAGCCTTGGTTCAAACATGGACAAAGAGCTGAATTCCAGAGGTGAGGTGAGAGTGACAGTCCTTGATATCAAGGCTGCATTTGACTGAGTGTGGCATCAAGGACCCCTGGCAAAACTGGAATCAATGGGTATCAGGGGACAAATGCTCCGGTGGTTGGAGTCATACCTGACACATAGGAAGATGAGATAGTAGGAACTGCAGATGCTGGAGAATCCGAGACAACAAGGTGCAGGGCTGGATGAACACAGCAGGCCAAGCAGCATCATAGGAGCAGAGGAAGATGGTTGTGGTTGTTGGAGGTCAGTCACCTCAGCTCCAGGACATCTCTGCAGAAGATGGCTCATGGTGAAGCACTTATCAAAAAGGACTGTAACGTTGAAAACTACTTCTTTATTTTTCTGCCTTTGTGTTCATTGTTTTGAATTATGTTTTTGTGTTTTAAGATGTTGCCAGAGAGTGGTGACACTGTACAAAATCTTTCACTGTATTTGGTAACAAAATACATGTGACAATAAATAAATAAGTAACACACATAGAACTGCTATTCTCTATAATACACACTGTGGCTGTGATTCTCTGCAATATATACAGGGGCTGCAATTCTCTATAATTTACCCAGGGACTGCTATTCTCCATTATATACACAGGGGCTGCTATTATCCATAATATACAGAGGGGCTGCTATTCTCTACAATATACACAGGAGCTGTGATTCTCTATAATACATACAGGGGCTGCAATTCTCTATAATTTACACAGGGACTGCTATTCTCCAAAATGTACACAGGCGCTGCTATTCTCTATAATATACACAGGGGCAGTGATTCTCTACAATTTTCAAAGGGGCTGCTATTCTCTACAATATGTACAGGGGCTGCTATTCTCTATATTATATACGGCAACTGCTATTCTCTATATTGTACACAGGTACTGCTATTCTCTATAATATACACAGGGGCTGCTATTCTCTATAGTAAACACAGGGGCTGCTATTCTCTATAGTATACACAGGGGCTGCTACTCTCTATAATGTACACAGGGGCTCCAATTCAGTGCAATAAACACAGGGGCTGCTGTTCTCTATAATATACACAGGAACTGCTGTTCTCTAAAATATACACAGGGACCGCTGTTCTCTACAATATACACAGGGACTGCTGTTCTCTATAAAATACACAGGGACTGCTGTTCTCTATAACATATACAGGAACTGCTAGTTCTAATAATATCAACAGGGACTGCTATTCCCTATGATATATATCGGGATCTTATCCTCAATACTGTACACATGGACTGCAATTCTCCATAAAATACACAGCGACTGCTGTTCCCAATAATATACACAGGGACTGCTGATCCCAATAATATACACAGGGACTGCTGATCCCAATAATATAAACAGAGACCGCTGTTCCCAAAAATACACACAGGGACTGCTGTTCCCAACAATATACACAGAGATCGCTGTTCCCAAAAATATACACAGGGACTGCTGATCTCTATAACATATACAGGAACTGCTAGTTCTAATAATATCAACAGGGACTGCTATTCCCAATGATATATATCGGGATCTTATCCTCAATACTGTGCACATGGACTGCAATTCTCCATAAAATACACAGGGACTGCTGTTCCCAATAATATACACAGGGACTGCTGTTCCCAAT
>NC_063338.1:97075732-97076130 GCF_021869965.1 Rhincodon typus
CACAGGGACTGCTGTTCCCGATAATGTACACAGGGACTGCTGTTCCCAATAATATACACAGGGACTGACGTTCCCGATAATATACACAGAGACTGCTTTTCCCAATAATATACACAGAGACCGCTGGTCCCAATAATATACACAGGGACTGCTCATCCCAATAATATTCACAGGGACTGCTGATCCTGACAATATACACAGGGACTGCTGATCCCAATAATATACACAGGGACAGCTGTTCCCGATAATATACACAGGGACAGCTGTTCCCGATAATATACAGAGGGACTGCTGTTCCCGATAATATACACAGGGACCGCTGATCCCAATAATATACACAGGGACCGCTGGTCCCAATAATATACACAGGGACTGCTGATCCCCAATAATATACACAG
>NC_063338.1:97076140-97088556 GCF_021869965.1 Rhincodon typus
ATAATATACACAGGGACTGCTGATCCCAATAATATACACAGGGACTGACGTTCCCGATAATATACACAGAGACTGCTTTTCCCAATAATATACATAGGGACTGCTGTTCCCAATAATATACACAGGGGCTGCTGTTCCTGACAATATACACAGGGACTGCGGTTCTCTATAATATACACAGGGACTGCGGTTCTCAATAATATACACACAGGGATTGTTGTGTTTCCTCACAATGCACAGAGACTGAAGTTCCGGAGAATATATGGACTCCTATTGATATATGAAGAAAGTGCTGCGAGGAATGATTGTACTGAGGTCAGCCAGGTGGACCTCATACCATATGTGTTCCCTGATTGGGGCTGTTAATCTGGTCCAGTCAGGGAGCCCCTGCTGACAGATAAGAACAGGAGTATTAGAGGCTCTGTTCACTCTGATAGCTGGCTCTGAAGCAGCTGGATCAGTGTCAAGGACCTTCTTTGTGTAAATAAAGGGTGACCTAATGATGAGGATACCGGCCTCTGCGGGGTTATTTCAGTGGCAACGAGAGTAAAGCATGCTCCCGAAGAAATCTGCTCGCAGCAGTCGCCTTTGAGTTGGGGTTAGCATTTCTGGCATCTTGTTGTTATTTGGGAATCTTGACTCATTCAACCCTACCATTGAAGACTGGGCCCAATATGTAGAAAGAATGCATTTTTTTTCCTGGGCAAATGACCCTGGGGCAGATGAAAAATAATGATTAATTCTTCTGACAGCTTGTGGACCCACAGCTTTTTCGGTTATTAGGTACCTAACTTTCCCTGAGGCACCAGATACTAAAACTTTTAAAAGGTTGACAGATTTAGTTAAGGAATATTATGATCTCAAGCCTCCTCTAATTGCTATTGGTTTTACTCGAGAACCAGGGGATTCTGTGTCGGGATTTTTGACGAGGTTAAGATGACTGGCAGAGGCATGTGATTTTGGTTTAACCCTGACTGAGATACTGAGAGGCTGGTTGGTATGTGGGATTAATGATGTAACCATGTAGAAGCACCTACCAGCTGAAGGCCAACCAGACATCAAACAGGCACTACAACTGGCTTTGTCATCGGGAAATGTGGCAGGTGGAGCATGGGAGTATTCCGATGGAAGTGAATACCCTCACAGGTCTGACTGAGCTTGGGGAACACTGCTTCAGTGAAAGCAATTGCAAAGCCTCACTCAGGACATATCCTGCACGGAGGGACTCTAGGTCAGGCCCCACAGCAAAACCCTAAAACAAAGCCAAGTCTCGGCCAAATGTTAGCCATTGTAGTTGCTACTGGTATGTGGACTCCAGACAACAAAACAGTTTCACTGACCTCACGCAAGTAAGAGAACTCATAGGCCGGTATCCAGGAGAGTGTACCCCTGGAAAGACCACCTCCATCTGCTTTGGAATAGTTAAATTGCTCAGCAACATCCAAACCAGAACCAATCAAAATAAACATCTGGTTAAACGGTCACCTGGTTCTGATGGAGCTCGATACTGGTGCGGCTGTATCAGTGATCACAGAACCAGTCTTTAAAAAACTTCGCTTTGGACTCCACCCCTTAGGTTTGCATAAGACCTCGGCCAGACTGAGAACCTACACCAGAGAACCTGGTGTCCTGGGGGACTGTTTGCTAGATTGGTTGGGGAGGGTTTAAACTAATATGCTTGGAGGATAGGAACCTGTGTAAAGAGTCAGAGGAAGGCAGCAAGGACAAAAACAAAAGCTCGAAAAGGGAATAAGAAAAGCAATAGGCTGAGAAACCAAGGACAAGATTCAAACAGGGCTATTGAGAAAAATAAGAAGGAGACAAACTCTGTTAAAAAGACAAGCTTAAAGGCTTTGTGTTTTATTGTACAGAGCATCTGCAATAAAGCAGATGAACTAATCATGCAGATAGATGTAAACGGGTACAATATAATCGGGATTATGGGGACATGGCTGCAGGGTGACCAGGGATGGGAACTGAATATCCCAGGGTATTCAGTAAATAGGAAGGACAGGCAAAAAGGAAACACGGGTGGAGTGGCATTGCTCATTAAAGAGTAATTAACACAATAGTGAGAAAGGACATTAGCTCTGACGATGTGGAGTCTGTATGGGTAGATTTGAGAAATACCAAGGAGCAAAAAACATTACTAGGTGTCATATATAGACCCCCAAACTGCAGTGGTGATGTTGAGAATGGCATTAAACAGAAAATTAGAGATGCATGTGATAAGGGAATATCAGTGATCACAGGTGATTTTAACAACTGTGTATTCCTGTATGTCACAAAAGCAAAATGGGTAAGAGGGCCAATCCATGGCTTACAAAGGAAATAAGAGATTGTATCTGATCCAAGGAAGAAGCCTACAGATTAGCCAAGAAAAATAAGATATCAGAGGATTAGGAACAGTTTAGAATTCAGCAAAGAAGGACCAAGAGATTGATTAAAAAGGGGAAAATACAGTATGAAAGTAAGCTTGCAGGAAACATAAAGACTGACACTAAGAGTTTCTATAGGTACGTGAAGAGAAAGAGACTGGTAAAGACAAATGTAGGTCCCCTACAGACAGAAACAGGGGAATGTATAATAGGGGACAAAGAAACGGCTGAGGAACTGAATGCATGCTTTGGTTCTGTCTTCACAAAAGATGACAAAAATTACATTCCAGAATTGTTGGAGGATGCAAGAATTAATGAGAGGGAAGAACTGAGGGAGATCAATATTAGTAGAGAAATGGGGCTGGGAAAATGGTTGGGATTGCAGGCAGATAAATCCCCAGGGCCTGATAATCCACATCCCAGAGTACTTGAGGAAGTAGCTCTAGAAATAATGGATGCATTGGTGGTGTCATCTTCCAGGATTCTACAGACTTTAGAATAGTCCCTGCAGATTGGAGGGTGGCTAATGTCACTCCAATATTCAAAAAGACAGGTAGAGAGAAAACAGAGAATTATAGACAGGTGTGCCTAACATTGGTATTAAGGAAAATACACAAATCTATCATCGAGGATTTTATAGCAGAGCATTTAGAAAGCAGTGGCAGGAGCAGACAGAGTCAGCATGGATTTATGAAGAGGAAATCATGCTTGACAAATCTGTTGGAATTCTATGAAGATGTCACTAGTAGAGTTGACAAGGGGAGCCAGTCAATGTAGTATATTTGGACTTTCAGAACGTCTTTGACAAAGTCCCATTTAAGAGATTAATGGGCAAGTTTAAAGTGCATGGGATAGGGGGAATTGTACTGAAATGGATAGGAAACTGGTTGGCAGAGAGGAAACAAAGAATGGAAATTAATGGGTCCTTTTCAAATTGGCAGGCAGTAACTAGTGGGGTGCCCCAGGGATCAGTGCTGAGACCCCAGCTATTCCCAATATATATTAATGATTTGGATGAGGGAACAAAATGTAACATCTCCAAGTTTGCAGATGATACTGAGTTGGGTGGGAGGGTGAAATGTGACGAGGATGCAGAGATCCTTCGGCATGATCTGGACAGGTTGGGTGAGTGGGCAAATAAAAGGCAGATGCAGTATAATTTGGATAAATGTGAGGTTATTCACTTTGGAAGCAAAAACAAGAAGGGAGATTACTGCCTGAATGGCTGTAAATTGGGAGAGGGGAGTGTGCAGTGGGACCTGGGTGTCCTTGTACACCAGTTGCTGAAGGTAAGCATGCAGGTGCAGCAGGTGGTAAGGAAGGCAAATGGCCTTCATTGTGAGAGGTTTCGAGTACAGGAGCAGGGATGTGTTATTGCAGTTATACAGGGTCTTGGTGAGACCACACCTAGAATATTGTGTGCAGTTCTGGTCTCCTTTTCTGAGGAAGGATGCTCTTGCTAGAGAGGCAGTGCAGCAAGGGTTTACCAGTCTGATTCTGGAGATGGCGGGGCTGACATATGAGGAGATATTGACTCAGTTGGGATTGTTTTCGCTGGAGTTCAGACAAATGAAGGGGGATCTCATAGAGACTTATAAAATTCTAACAGGACTGGACAGGGTAGATGCAGGGAGGATGTTCCCGATGGTGGATGTGTCCAGAACCAGGGGTCACAGTATGAGGGGCGGCACGGTGGCTCAGTGGTTAGCACTGCTGCCTCGCAGCACCAGGGACACGGGTTCGATTCCACCCTTGGGCAACTGTCTGTGTGGAGTTTGCACATTCTCCCCGTGTCTGCATGGGTTTCCTCCAGGTGCTCCGGTTTCTTCCCACAGTCTGAATATGTGCAGGGTGAGGGTGGATTGGGCATGGGAAATTGCCCCATAGTGTTCAGAGATGTGTAGATTAGGTGGGTTATAGGGGATGGATCTGCGTGAGATGCTCTGAGAGTTGCTGTGGACTAGTTGGGCCGAAGGGCCTGTTTCCACACTGTAGGGATTCGATGGATTCTATGATGAGGATTCAGGATAGATGATTTAGTCAGAGTCAGAGTCATACAGAATGGAAACAGACCCTTCGGTCCAACATGTCCACATTCAAATGGATTTCCCAAGCTAAACTAGTCCCACTTGCCTGTGTTTGGCCCATATCCTAGTTGTTGGTGGATTAAATTGCACAAGGGAGATATTTAGGATGGAGATGAGGAGACATTTCTTCACCCAGCTGTCATTGTCTAAGGTGTTGGCACACTCCAATCCCAAGCAAGGTATGGTGCTGACATGTGTTGCCTCCCATACAATATCAGGGTAGTGTTGGCTCACAGATGGCCCAGCACAGAGGAATGCACAATAGCGTGTGCTTCCCAGACTTTGACTGATCAAAGCCCAGATAGAGAAGGAAGGTTTGGCGGTCATCTTTGGTATGAGAAATTTCCACCTGTACCTTTACGGATGTGAATTTGTAATAGTAACAGGTCGCAAACCCCTGCTAGAGCTACTTAAAGAAGACAAGGCCATGCCACCCATAGCTTCAGGTCGAATTTCGTGGTGGGCTCTCATTCTAAGTTACAATATGGAGCACAGTCCAGGAGGCCAAGTAGTGAATGCATTGATACTGCCTCCCGCTGGCAGATCCACCACCGTGCTGCCTCCCCTGGAAGAGTCCATTCTGGTTTTAAACTTTCTGGACACCCTTCCAGTTATAGTTGTGTTGGTGGGGCAGTGCCCAGAGTGCCAAATAGGACAAAAAGTACCACCAACACTTCCCCAACATTTGTAGACAATGCAGGTTCTTTCATGGGCTCAATGTTCTCAGTCATTGTGGACGCCCACTCAAAATGGCTGGATGTGTATGGAGTTCATTCGTCAAACATGGGGATGACAACAGAAAGACTGCCTGCATCTTTTGTAACACAGGAATTCCTGCAAGTATTGATCACACAGATAATGTGCCATCATTTACCAGCAGGAAGTTCAAGTATTTCTGAAAGTCGAATGGCATTCAGCAGATAAGGACAGCTCCATACCATCCATCGTCCAATGATCTGGCAGAAAGAACAGCCCAAACTTTGAAGGCAGGCTTAAAGAAACAGCTTACAGCTTCACTCGATACCAAACTGTCCCCATTCCTATTTGATTGTAGGACCACCCTGAATGCAACTACAGGGCTAGCTGCAGCAGAGTTGCTAAGGGGGGAGAAAACTCTGCACCAAGATAAACATGAACTTCCCAGACCTGGTGGTGGAGGCATCAGGAAGATCAATGTCGGACACAAGACCCCTCTAAGTGAGAGAGAGACAGTTTCCTGCAGGGCATGGAGTTTGGTGTCAAAACCACAGAAATGGCCCTGTGTGGGTGAGATGTATGGGGGCATGAGGTCAGGTCCCAGGACCTACAAAGTTCAGGCAGTTGAGGTGGTCCTGAACAAGCATGTGGACCACATGAAAGCTGCAATCTCACAAATAGGGCAGGAGTAAAACATACTCAGCCCCTGAGGTGTTCTCCCCCTCTGTCTATTGTCAAAGAAACCTCAGAATCACCCGAGTGTAATGTAGCTAAGTTTGCTGATGACACTAAATTGAGTGGAACGACAAATGATGCAGAGGATGTGGAGAGTGCAGAGAGTGTTTGGGCAAGGGTCTGGCACACGGAATACAATGTTGGTAAATGTGAGGTCATCTACTTTGGAAGTAAAAAGAGTCAATCAGATTATTATTTAAATGGTGAAAGATTGCAGCATGCTGCTGTGCAGAGAGACTTAGGAGTTCTTGTACATGAATTGCTAAAAGTTGGTTTACAGGTGCAGCAGGTAATGAGGAAGACAAATGGGATGTTGGCTTTCATTGCGAGAGGGATTGTATCTAAGAGCAGGGAAGTTTTGCTGCAATTGTACAAAGAACAAAGAACAAAGAAAATTACAGCACAGGAACAGGCCCTTCGGCCCTCCAAGCCTGCACCGATCCAGATCCTCTATCGAAACCTGTCACCTATTTTCCAAGGATCTGTATCCCTCTGCTCCCTGCCCATTCATATATCTGTCTAGATACATCTTAAATGACGCTATCATGCCCGCCTCTACCACCTCCACTGGCAACGCGTTCCAGGCACCCACCACCCTCTGCGTAAAGAACTTTCCATGCATATCTCCCTTAAACTTTTCCCCTCTCACCTTGAAATCGTAACCCCTAGTAATTGAGTCCCCCACTCTGGGAAAAAGCTTCTTGCTATCCACCCTGTCTATACCTCTCATGATTTTGTAGACCTCAATCAGTTCTCCCCTCAACCTGAAGAAGGGTCTAGGCCCGAAATGTCAGCCTTCCTGCTCCTCTGATGCTGCTTGGCCTGCTGTGTTCATCCAGTTCTACACCTTGTTATCCCCCCTCAACCTCCGTCTTTCTAGTGTAAATAATCCTAATCTACTCAACCTCTCTTCATAGCTAGCGCCCTCCATACCAGGCAACATCCTGGTGAACCTCCTCTGCACCCTCTCCAAAGCATCCACATCCTTTTGGTAGTGTGGCGACCAGAACTGTACGCAGTATTCCAAATGCGGTCGAACCAAAGTCCTATGCAACTGTAACATGACCTGCCAACTCTTATACTCAATACCCCGTCCGATGAATGAAAGCACGCCGTACGCCTTCTTGAACCCTCTATCCACCTGCGTTGCCACCTTCAGGGTACAATGGACCTGAACACCCAGATCTCTCTGTGCATCAATTTTCCCCAGGGCTTTTCCATTTACCATATAGTTCGCTCTTGAATTGGATCTTCCAAAATGCATCACCTCGCATTTGCCTGGATTGAACTCCATCTGCCATTTCTCCGCCCAATTCTCCAACCTATCTATATTCCGCTGCATTCTCCGACAGTCCCCTTCATTATCTGCTACTCCACCAATCTTAGTGTCATCTGCAAACTTGCTAATCAGACCATCTATACCTTCCTCCAGATCATTTATGTATATCACAAACAACAGTGGTCCCAACACGGATCCCTTGGAACACCACTGGTCACTGTTCTCCATTTTGAGAAGCTCCCTTCCACTACAACTCTCTGTCTCCTGTTGCCAGCCAGTTCTCTATCCATCTAGCTAGTACACCCTGGACCTCATGCGACTTCACTTTCTCCATCAGCCTACCATGGGGAACCTTATCAAATGCCTTACTAAAGTCCATGTATATGACATCTACAGCCCTTCCCTCATCTATCAACTTTGTCACTTCCTCAAAGAATTCTATCAAGTTGGTAAGACATGACCTTCCCTGCACAAAACCATGCTGCCTATCACTAGTAAGCCCATTTTCTTCCAAGTGTAAATAGATCCTATCCCTCAGTATCTTCTCCAGCAGCTTCCTCACCACTGATGTCAGGCTCATCGGTCTATAATTACCTGGATTATCCTTGCTACCCTTCTTAAACAAGGGGACAACATTAGCAATTCTCCAGTCCTCCGGGACCTCACCCGTGCTCAAGGATGCTACAAAGATATCTGTTAAAGCCCCAGCTATTTCCTCTCTCGCTCTATCCTCAATAACCTGGGATAGATCCCATTTGGACCTGGGGACTTGTACACCCTGATGCCTTTTAGAATACCCAACACATCCCCCCTCCTTATGCTGACTTGACCTACTGTAATCTCGAGTACGAGGTGTTGGTGAGGCTGCACCTGGAATATTGTGCGCAGTTCTGTTCAGTTCTACTTGAGGAAGGATATACTGGATTTGGAGCCGGTGTGGAAGAGGTTCACCACGCTGATTCCAGAGATGAAGGGGTTACCCTATGAGGAGAGGTTGAGCCGCCTGGGACGCACTAGAATTTAGAAGAATGAGAGGGGATCTTATAGAAACGTATAACATTATGAAAGGGATAGAAAAGATAGAGGCAGGCAAGTTGTTTGCACTGGTGGGAGAGGCTTGGACTAGGGGACATAGCCTCAAGATTAGGGGGAGTAAATTCAGGACAGAGATGAGGAGGAACTGCTTTTCCCAGAAAGTGGTGAATCTATGGAATTCTCTGCCAAGGAAGCAGTAGAGGCAGCTTCATTCAATATATTTAAGATGCAGTTGGATAGATTTTTGCATAGTAGGGGGATTAAGGGTTTTGGGGATAATACAGGTGGGGAGGAGCTGAGACCACAGATAGATCAGCCATGTTCTTATTGAATGGATGAGCAGGCTCGATGGGCCTAATGGCCTACTCCTGCTTCTATCTCTTATGAACTTATTAAGTCCCACTCTCCCTCAACAACGTTGCTGAGTTGATCTTATTGAGAGAGCTATGGTGTTCAATTCTGCCCCAGAGTGCAGTTTGATCTGAGCCAGTCTTGCAGTTGGAAAAATGTTGGAACATTTTGAACATATCAGGTGGCGGCACGGTGGCTCAGTGGTTAGCCCTGCTGCCTCACAGCGCCAGGGACCTGGGTTCAATTCCACCCTTGGGTGACTGTCCGTGTGGAGTTTGCACATTCTCCCCGTGTCTGCGTGGGTTTCCTCCAGGTGCTCCGGTTTCCTCCCACAGTCCAAAGATATGCAGGTTAGGGTGGATTGGCCATGCTAAATTGCCTGTAGTGTTCAGGGATGTGTAGGTTAGGTGCATTAGCCACAGATAATGCAGGGTTACAGGGACAAGGTAGGGGAATGGGTCTGGGTCGATGCTTTTTGGAGGGTTAGTGTGGACTTATTGGGCTAAATGACTTGTTTCCACAGTGTGGGGATTCTATGATATCTTCTGTGGAAGAACAGAGTTAAATGCTTCAGGAGGTCAGTGAGAGAGACCCAATCTCAGGGTAGGAAGCAGTAGGTTTATCTCAAACCTCCAGCTCTAAGCATCATTATGTACAGTAATTATTAACTTGAACTTGTTCCAAACAGGATCAGATCAGCCTTTAATGATGGCTGGTCAAAGGCACAGAAAACATGAAATAAATTTGTTTGATGGAGCTGAGTGCCTGGCTGGATTAGCTATGTGGGCCTGAACTAGTGTATATCCCCCGGTACCCAGTCCCCAGCTGTTCCTGCCTGGCCTTTGTTTGCTGATCTCCCCCAGTGTGGAACAGGTCTACCCAAACCCAGCTCCAACACTCTCTCCCGCCCCCAAACCCCGTCCAAAATCAGATTCAGGTGAATGCAATAGCCAGGGTCCAGGGGAAGGGAGTGGACGACTCAGTCAGATTCTCAGTTCCAGTGATTCTCAGTTCCCAGCCAAGTCTGTCTCATTAACCAATGAGTCAGTGTGATTCTCTAATCTGCAATTTATCTTAAACTAATGCTATCCATTTTGTAACCAGCTGTGGCTCAGTGTTTTAATAACTGACCCCCTGACCCAGCCCACAGGCCCAACCCTTATAGGGCCCAGAATGGGTTCTGCACTCTCTCTTCACCACCATCTCTGCCTTCTCCAAACCAGATGGAGTTTAATTTGGGTAAATGCAAAGTAAATGCAAACAAAATAAGGGCGGGACTTATACAATTAATGGTAGGGCCCTGGATAGTGTTGTAGAACAGATAGATCTAGGGATTCAGGTAAATAATTCTTTGAAACTTGCGTCACATATAGACGGGTTGGTTAAGAAGGTGTTTAGCGCGCTTGCCTTCTTTGCTCAGACCTTTGAGTATAAGTGTTGGCATGTCATGTTGTGTTTGTACACTATGTTGGTGAGGCCTCTTAGAACATAGCACGGTACAGCACAGTACAGACCCTTCGGCCCACGATGCTGTCCCGACCTATTGTCCTACTAAGATCAATCTACCCTGCATACCCTACATTTTACTATCCTCCATGTGCCGATCCAAGACTCACTTAAAAGTCTGTAAAGTATCTTCCGGGGTACTGTGTGGAGTTCTGGTCACCCTGCTATAGGAAGGATATTATCAAATTGGAGAGGGTTCAGAAAAGATTTACCAGGATGTTGCTGGGAATGGAGGGTTTGAGTTATAAAAATAGGCTGGACAGGCTGGGACTTTTTTCACTGGAGGTTGAGGGGAAAGGTTTATAAAATCATAGGGGCATAGGGCATTAAGCAAAGGCCTGTTCCCTAGAGTAGCGGAGTTCACAAGTAGGGGGCATATTTTTAAGGCAAGGGTAGAAAGATTTAGAAGGGAGCTGAGGGGCAACTTTTTTTTAAACAGACTGTAGCTCAATGTGTGGAATGAGCTGTCTGAGAAAGTGGTGGATGCAGGTACAGTTACGATGTTGAAAAGAGATTTGGACAGCTACATGAATAGGAAATGTCTGCAGGCATATGGGCAGGAGCAGGCAAATAGGACCAGTTTATCTGGGAATATGGTCAGCATGAGATAACAAGATGTAGAGCTGGATGAACACAGCAGGCCAAGCAGCATCAGAGGAGCAGGAAAGCTGACATTTCGAGAAACATCAGCTTTCCTGTTCCTCTGATGCTGCTTAGCCTGCTGTGTTCATCCAGCTGTACACCTTGTTATCTCAGATTCTCCAGCATCTGCAGTTCCTACAATCTTTGAAACATGGTCAGCATGGACTGGTTGGACAGTAGGGTCTGTTTCCATGCTGTATGACTCTATGACTGATGCACCAAAATCTCCCAAAATCTCCCCTCTCTGATTAACTCTTCCACTGACACTCCCCCAACACACCCCTGCTGTAGCTACCACCTCAATACTCCGTCTGACTCTCCCCTCCTCCTGTGATTCTTACTCCGTCTCCTTCTCTGCCTTTTCTTCTCACCCATTCTCATGTTGAATCACATTCCTGTTCTTCCTGCTGTTGGAGTAATCTCTCCTCCATTCAGTCAGTTCGACCTATCACATGGTCTTCTAGAGTGCCACCATATTGTGATATTCGTGAGGGCCATCATACTGCACGTGGTTGCACTCAACTTCCACACTCTCACTCTCAGAAACACACTGGGATATTCACCAGGGACTGGAATCCCCACATTATCCCCTTCTCACATCACATCACATTATCCCCTTCCCACTCCCTACACCACCCTGTTCCCACCGCAGAGCACCCCCCTCCCCACCCCCCCAACAGCTGACCATCCCAACCAGTAGAGCCCACTGAATTCAGTCAACTGCGGGAGGGGGCAGACCCTTAGAGCCCCAGGGGGCTGGGGGAGGGGAGGGCAGGAGAGGGCAGGAGAGACCCATAGTTTGAGGTGGGGCGGAGATGTGGCAGAGGAGTGTGATAGGAAATGGTATATCCCAGATTGGAGAGGGGACAGAGGGAGAGGAGGCTTCGCCTTGTTTGTGGCACTGGATGAGAATCTCCCTCATTGTCCATTATCCCCTTCATTGTCCAGTATCCTCCATTCTTTCTAACAGAGTAAGGGCAGAGAGTGTGTCTGTGACAGGTAATTGGCTGGCTCAGATTGAGAGGTGGGGTGGGTGACCTGTCATGAGCTGTGCTTTGGAAAAGTTGGGAGATTGTCCCAGGGTGAACAGTCTCCTCAGGGGGAATAGTGGGGGGATGTAAATGTTGGGGGAAAAGCAGACTGCAGAATGGAGCAAGAAGCTGCAATGTGTTCGGGTCAAGGTCCTTGTCTGAATCTGGTTGTAGCTTTATTTAAAAGAGCATAAAAATAGCCTGGGAATTAATAAATATTATTGTGTTACATCCCTCTCAGAGCTTTGTGTTCTGGCCGACGGTTTTTAAGCAATGTTCTCCCATTGAAATTAAATAATTACAGATTCCTCTCCAGTTTTCTAATGTGGGAGATGGTCTGCACAGAGGACCAACTTTTCTTACATAGATGTAGCCCAGAAGCAGAGAACATGATTGGGAGTGAACACCGAGACTGGGCACCAGGCTAGAGATAACAACCCCTGGTCCAACATCTCTTCTACACGGCATCCTGACCTGTGACGCTGCTCTCCCCATGAGGACAAAGAACACCACAAGAAGCTGGACAATGAGGGGAATACTGGACAATGAGGGAGATGCTGGACAATGAGGGGGATAATGGATAATGAGGGAGATGTTGGACAATGAGGGAGATACTGGACAATGAGGAGGATACTGGACAATGAGGGAGATGCTGGACAATGAGGGAGATACTGGA
>NC_063338.1:97088566-97089057 GCF_021869965.1 Rhincodon typus
GCTGGACAATGAGGGAGATGCTGGACAATGAGGGGGATACTGGACAAGGAAGGGGATAATGGACAATGAGGGAGATACTGGAGAATGAGGGAGATACTGGGCAGTGAGGGAGATGCTGGACAATGAGGGAGATACTGGACAATGAGGGAGCTGCTGGACAACGAGGGGGATACTGGACAATGAGGGAGATACTGGACAACGAGGGGGATACTGGACAACGAGGGAGATGCTGGACAATGAGGGAGATACTGGAGAATGAGGGAGATGCTGGACAATGAGGGCGATACTGGGCAATGAGGGAGATGCTGGGCAATGAGGGAGATACTGGACAATGAGGGAGATGCTGGACAATGAGGGAGATACTGGACAATGAGGGAGATGCTGGACAATGAGGGAGATACTGGAGAATGAGGGAGATACTGGACAATGAGGGAGATGCTGGAAAATGAGGGGGATACTGGACAATGAGGGAGATACTGGACAATGAGGGG
>NC_063338.1:97089157-97089319 GCF_021869965.1 Rhincodon typus
ATGAGGGGGATACTGGACAATGAGGGAGATGCTGGACAATGAGGGGGATACTGGACAAGGAAGGGGATAATGGACAATGAGGGAGATACTGGAGAATGAGGGAGATACTGGGCAGTGAGGGAGATGCTGGACAATGAGGGAGATACTGGACAATGAGGGAGA
>NC_063338.1:97089819-97102240 GCF_021869965.1 Rhincodon typus
AGAGCTGGATGAACACAGCAGGCCAAGCAGCATCAGAGGAGGAGGAGCCTGCTGTGTTCATCCAGCTCTACACCTTGTTATCTCATTTGTATATTAATGTATTTTGTTTGTAAGACTTGGATTTTAAACATATGGGTATTGGTCTATTTTTGTGAAGAGGTTAAAATAGTCTTTATGGAACCATGATCTTAAATTAGTATGTGTCTTTTAGGGTGTTAATGAAAGTTTGGTTATATTGTGGGGATTTCCAACTGGAAAAAAATGTCTAGGCATTAGCTTAGCAGAGTTTAGGGTGAGCACTTCCTTAAAAAGTTTTAAATCTTTTGAACAGTTCAAAGGAGGGCAAAGGGCATTAAAGAGTCAACCACAATGCTGTGGGTCTGGAGCGGCATGTAGGCCAGATCACGTAAGGCCAGCAATTGTCTTCCTGCAAGTCAACCAGATGGGTCTTAACAATATTCAACAATGGTTTCATGGTCATCATTAGCATCTTAATTTCAGACTTTTTAATCAAATTCAAACTTCACCATCAGCTGTGGCAGGGTCCCCAGAACATTACCTGGGTCTTTGGATTTCTTTTTATATATTCATGCATGGGATGTGGGCATCACTGGCTTGGCAGCATTTATTGCCATCCCTCATTGGCCAGAGGGCAGTTAAAAGTCAACCACATTGCTGTGGGTCTGGAGTCACATGTAGTTCAGACCAGGTAAGTCCCTGAAGGACATTAGTGAACCAGATGGGTTTTTCCTGACAACTGACAATGGTTTCCTGATTATCTATTTTTTATTCCATCTTCCATGGCGCGATTTGAATCCAGGTACCCAGAACAGTACCTGGTGCTCCAGATTATTAGTCTAGCGAAAATACCACTAGGCCATTGCCTCTCTTGGATTAATTGGCCTAGCGGTATTATTGCTCCCCACTAACCATGCTGCACTGTTGTTATTCCCACATGTTCCAAACTAAAGTTTACTCCCTGCTTCACCTACAGAGACCTGGAGGTGTTAGTAGATGGGATGGTCATGAAAAGGACTGTCCTTTCCCTTGAGACTCGTCACAGGACGCCAGGAGACCAAACCCAGGCAGCCTGGGGCAGCAGAACATTCTTCCAGATTTGAGCACAAGGACATAAGCAGGTAGATAGTAAAGGCTTTTGAATATAATTTTCATCTACTAAGAAGCTAATCAATGTGACTAACAAATAGAACTGTACTTTGTTTCAATAGTCATTTAAAATCCAAGATTATGAATTGAAAAGCCCATTTTCAGCTGTATTAATGTAACTGTACCCAAATGGCTTAGGAAATACTCTTTAAAGCAAATTTAAAAATGTATATATTCTTTAAAATATTGCCCAATGACTATGTTTAAGCAGAAAGTTAAGGAAACAGAAACCACTTGACAAAATGAGTGTTGGGCATTAAGTAGAAGAGTGGAGTTGAGGAGTGGGGCGAGTGGCCCGTGTCCCACAGCAGAACGGAGCGAGCCAGCTGTGTCCTGCGGCAGAACGGACTGAGACGCTCTTCTAGGCCGCGTCCCATAGCAGGGCAGAGCGAGCAGGCCGTGCCCCACAACGGAACAAGCACATGCCGAGTGAACAGGTGATTCCCAGGAGTTGCGGTGGAGTGAGCCCTTGATTGAGAGCGGCCCGTGGAAGCAGCATAGCCTTGTGCTCTGGGACTTGCAGGAGCGGACTGGAACTTAAGTATTTATAGGAACTTATCACTCTGGAATTTTTCACTGTTTCAAACTAATCTATATTCTTTTCTTTACTCTGTAACAACACTTAATTTTTACTCAATAAGATTTATAGCTAGGTACTTGTACCTAACATTGTGCCTTTAAAGGCAGCCATTGTAGAAACTTTTCACTGTACCCCTGTACTGGAATACATGACAATAAAGGCTATTCTGTTCTATCTTATCCTATCTAGCCGAAGGTCCCAATATTGTGTTAAATGGCCAAGCAAACAGGAAACACAATTTGTGAAGAACATTGGTCGTGTGTTGCAGCCTGGACACCTTTTTGATTTTAGTTTGGCAAAGTTGCTGCAGCAGACTTGACAGGGATTCCAAAAGCGCAACAGACAGGCAATGAATCAATACTTCAGAAAGTAAAAGTGGTACTGCAGGCACGATTCTTGAAATTTACATGGAATTCCAATATTCGAATTTCATTAAGGAGGGATCTACTTGAGGGTAAATACAAATATATTAATTAGGGACAACAAGGTGCAGGGCTGGATGAACACAGCAGGCCAAGCAGCATCATAGGAGCAGAAAGGCTGACGTTTCGGGCCTAGACCCTTCATCAGAAAAGGGGGAGGGGAAGGGGATTCTGAAATAAATAGGGAGAGAGTGGGAGGCGGATAGAAGAGGGATAGAGGAGAGGATAGGTGGAGAGGAAACAAACAGGTCAAAGAGGCGGGGATGGAGCCAGTAAAGGTGAGTGTAGGTGGGGAGTTAGGGAGGGGATAGGTCAGTCCAGGGAGGACAGACTGGTTAAGGGGGCGGGATGAGGTTGCGGTTTGAGGTGGGAGGAGGGGATAGGTGGGAGGAAGAACAGGTTAGGGAGGCGGGGACGAGCTGGACTGGTTTTGGGATGCGGTAGGGGGAGGGGAGATTTTGAAGCTTGTGAAATCCACATTGATACCATTGGGCTGCAGGGTTCCCAAGCAGAATATGAGTTGCTGTTCCTGCAACCTTCGGGTGGCATCGTTGTGGCACTGCAGGAGGCCCAGGATGGACATGTCGTCTGAGGAATGGGAGGGGGAGTTGAAATGGTTCGCGACTGGGAGGTGCAGTTGTTTATTGCGTACTCATGGCATATTAATTAGGAGCAGGATGTGGCCAACTGAGCCTGCTCCCTATTTAATAGCATCATGACCGATCTGGTTATTCTACGTTCCCACCTATTCACTTGTTAAGAATATATCCACCTTTGTCTTACAAAGATTCTGCTTCCATCACCTTTTAAGGAAGAGAATTCAAAATTTCCCTTAGAGAAATAAATTTGCTTCATCTCAGTTTTAATGGGCAACCCCTCATTTTCGTGACCCCTAGTTCCGATTTCTCCACAGCATCTTTTCCACATCAATTCTGTTAAAACACATCAGGATCTTGTGTGTTTCAATCAAGTCACTTCTTACTCTTCTAAACACTGGTAGATACAAGACTAGCCTGCCCAGCTTTTCCTCACAAGACAACCGACCATTCTAAGTATTAGTCTGATAAACCTTTTCTTTAAATGCTTCCAGTGCACTTAGATCTTTTCTTAAATGAGGAGACCAATACCACACATGGTATTCTCAATGTGGTCTCACCAGTGCCTCAAACAACAGAAGCATAACCTCCCTATTTCAGTATTCGATTCCTCTCTCACTAAACCAACATTTTATTAGCTAATTACTAGTACCTGCATACTTGCCTGCAGTCTTCTGACTTCTCACTTTTGGCGATTCATATACTCAGATTCCTAGATTCCTCTACAATCTCTCACTATTTAGGTAGCATGCTTTTTGTTCTGTCTGCCAAAACGGCCAATTTAACATTGTCCCACATTATACTCCACTTGTCACATCTTTGCTCACTCACTTAACATCTCGATATCCCTTTGTAATCTGCTCACATTCTTTTCACATCCTTACTTGTCTTTGTGTCATCAGCAAATTCACAACCGTATTTTCGGTCAGGCACTGTTATTAAGACTGAGGGAACAAAGGTGGATCGATGAGGTTCAGGTAGAGATCAGTCACAATCAAGTTGAAGGCTCACGTTGCTGAGCATATACCTCCTATACCCTTTTGCTGTCAACCAGAATGGGAAGTTGGTGCCATCAACAGATAAAAGCTCAGGTTTAAATGAATTAACAGAGATCAAATGCACAGAAATGTGAAATAAATAGTTTTATTAATGCTCTGCAAAGTGCTAAATACCGTGGACTCTCCTTGACCCCGTCAGGGTTCCAGTTTGGAGCAGTAGCCTGCACACTTTGACCAACAGCACGGACTAACATGAAAGGCAATCTCCTGTGTACTAGTCCCACTGAACTCATGCAGAATCAGATTGCAACGAGAATGCGTACCACCAATATACAGATTTCATAGAAACAAGATTATTGGTAACAAACCAAATATAAACATGGCTTTCTTTTACAATAGGTACAAAGAACCAATAAAAGCAGTGAAAGTAAATACATCGGGAATCATTACAAATAAAACAGTTTATACACCGTACAATTAAGAAACGTAATACAGTCATAATCTTGAGCCAGCAGAAAAGTCTGGCCGTACAATGTATATGGAGTTTAAACAGAGTAGCGTTTGACAGCTGATCATACAGTGCATTCAATACCACCCTGTATCTGGTCCATCTCATCTATCCTACCGTATTGTCAATGGAAAAGGATTTGGAAGAGCCTAACTTCTAGTTCCAAGTTCATGACGCAAAACCTGTTTCAACTCTGAATATTAAAAAACGATGAGATTACTGTAAGCGAGGACCTCGTTCTAAACAATTGTCTCAAATTCCTCTCTCCGCTAATTTAACGGAGGCGTTTATGCTCAACAGCCATTAATCATTGCATGTGGAGATCACTCAGTAATTTCAAAACACATTCACTCACATTTACATATTTATAAATTGTTCTGTTGCATTGATTAATGATCTCCAGATTGGATATGTTCTCTCACTCTCTCCTTGTGCCAGATTCACATTGTGCCTCCAATTGGGGCTGGGTTCTAACATCGTACTCTCAGCCACAAAGAAAATTGCCATTTTCTAATGCGTTTTGAAATTTAAATGTTTAAATTAAACATAATGTGGGATAGGGGGAAAAAGAACCAGTGGTGAAGGAAGCATTCAACAGGCATGCTCGATAAGGAGAGTGAAACCTGGTGACTGAAATACCGAGCAGAAGAAATCCTCTGCCCACAACCCATCTCAATCACATCTGAGCCAACGAGCACCCTGTCATCCCCCACATACTCAGACAGTACAATCTTTAAGGCCAATGGGTCAGACACAATGTGAGGCATTGTGAATTTCTGTACCTTTTACTACAGAGGTAGAAACAAATCAAAATGATTTGAACTTGCCATCCTATAAAATAGAGCTTCAAATTATTTTAAAATGTTCTGAGAAAGGATCAAATGTTAACTCTGATTTCTCTCCACAGATGCAGCCAGACCTGCTGAGCTTTTCCAACAATTTCTGTTTTTATTTTAAAACGTAGCTTTATAAGTAACTGATGATGCTGAAGGGTATCCTAACAGCAAAATTATACGAGGGGACTGTACAAAACCCTGTTAAGCTAATTGCAAGTTTCACTGAGCTTTGTCATCTAGACAGTAAATCACGATACCCAGTAACAACCTCGCCAGTACCAATTACACAGTCACGACGGCATCACTTCGACAGACACAGAGATTGATGAAATATCAATGAATAGACCTGTGACAGACCAAACAGCAAGGGAACAAGGGACATGTCACATTGTGTGGGGATGTAGGAATGACGTAGATGACAGTGAGTGTGTAGCCCATTAGATAGCTGCTCAATTACCCTCCCTGCTATCTTCAAGGAAGGAGGCATGATGTATAATGGGTGATCGGTCTGACATTCCACCCCTCAAACATGCTGGTGTCCTTCACTTGTAGGGAACTGAAATTTATCCCATGGTCAGCTCTCTTGAAATCAATGATATCATTGGCACAAATTACTTATATTTAAAAAGAAATGAGCAGCACATTTGTCCATCATCTTACGGCATGTGAGAATTGGCACAAATGTTTACACAACACCCAGTCCTGAGGCTGAATCACTAATCACTGGATAAAACAGTCAGGGACTGACTCCCACATACAGTCTCACAGCTCAGGGTGTTAGTGGCAGGCACCTGAGGCCACATTTCCTTCAATACACACCCTACATACACTGGATGGAGGCAGCAATACCTGTGGATATGCTGCATCCACTGCTGGATAACTACTGAGCCATTATGGTCTTTTCCAAGTAACATTGTTGCTTTTGGGTTAGCATTAGCAGTAACCAATCAGCGTGAACTCCTATACAACACTAAGTACACTGACTTACAGGACTCAAGGGGGTGTTGGGGTGGGTGGGGGGGCGGTGGGGTGGTTTGGAGGTGGGGTTGCTGAGCAAAGAGCTCATTGCTGTAGCCCAACAATTCATGAATCTACATCTGTAGCTGGTCCTCTCCCCACAGCTCCATATGGCTGCAAACTACACCATTAAACAGATGACAAAAAGCAGAATACTGGAGATCTGAAAACAAAGTACTGGAGAAACTCAGCAAGGCTGGCAGCATCAGCATTGGAACGGAAGAGTCATAGTAGACTTGAAAAGGTTAACTCTGTATCTCTCTCCACAGATACTTTAAGACCAAACATTTTTTTCAAGCACTTTGTTTTTATTTAAATAGGTGAGCTAGTTAGCATCACACCTCTCTCTGTGGGAGCCTGACATGCGTAAATCAGCGGCTGCTTTTCCTGCAGAAATGACTTACTTTTAAAAATACTTAAACGGTTGTGAGGAGCTTTGGGACATTCCAAGGTAGTGACAACTGATACCGAAAGGGACGAAATATCAGACTCCAGTCTCACTATCGGGTACACATAAGTATCAGGAAAACATACCTATAACTCCTTTCTTAAAATGTTAACCAGCTTCATTTACAGCACAAGGGATGTATAATTTCCCTAACGTGATTTTTAAAAATTCGCTTGTGGGATATTGGCATCACTGACTAAGCCAGCATTTAGTGCCAGTTCCTAATCCGAGTAGAGGGCAATTAAGAGTCACCCACATTGCTGTGGGTCTGGAGTCACATGTAAGCCAGATCAGGTAAGGACAGCAGATTTTCTTCCCGATAGGAAATTGGTGAACCAGATGGGTTTTTATGCCATCTGACAGAGTTCACATGGTCAACATTACACTAGTTTTTTTTAAACAAACCAGAATTTTATTGAATTCAAATTTCACCATCTGCCATGAAGGGATTCATACCCATGTGCCTAGAATATTAGCCTGGGGTTCTCAATCACTAGTCCAGTGACATTACCATTACACCATTCACTCCCTTTAATGTGAGCAGAATGTACATGATCAAATAACCAATATGAAAAGCAAATTACACCTGCCCTCAAGGAGCTGTGTGTTTCAATATGAGTGCACCCTTAATAACATTTAGTACCTTTAAATGTTGGTTACCACCAACAAATGGGCAAAAAGAGCTGAATCATTTTAAAACCCCTTGATTTTCATAAATTAACTCTTCAGAGACCGAATGTATATGACACAGTATCCGCATATGGCTGTAAATCTCTTGAACCTGTGTGAAATCCAGCATGGTTGAATGACATGACAGTGAGTTCTTGCGGCACAATGGTAAGTCCCTACTTCTAGGTCAGAAAGTCCATATCCAAGTCCCACCTGCCCCAGATGCGTGTCACAATGTGTCTGAACAGGTTGATTAGAAAATGTCTGACATGACAATCGACGATTTTAACTGTATTACTAACAAGCAACGCTCAATGTATAAAGCTGCCCTATCATTCACTACCACTGCTGTAGGAATCAAAAAGCATCAGAGTGGTGCAAAAGGAAGAGTATTTGTCTGCAGTTGGATGACGGCTACAGCATAGAAGAGAGTTTTATTCTCAAGCTAATTCTGTGGTGACCCTGTCTTGGGAGTGTTTAATGGGACAGTGTAGGTGATGCTTTACTTTCAGTTTAAAAAGAGTAGAGAGAGCTTTACTCTGTACCTCACCCTGCACTGTCCCTGTACTAGGAATGTTTGATGGGACTAGTATCGAGGGAACTTGACTTTCTGTTTACTTTCAGTTTAATAGTGTAGAGATAGCTTTACTCTATTTAACTCCGTGCTGTGCCTGTCCTGGGAGTGTTTGATGGAGACAGTGTAGAGGAAACTTTACTCTGCATCCAGTCGTGTGTTGTCCCTGTCCTGGGAGTGTTTATACTGACACTTGGTAGCTGAAACAAAGTATTCTATTCTCCAGTGTGATATCCCTCACCTTTACAAAAATAAAGATACTAAAAAATAAGAGATAACAAGGTGTAGAGCTGGATGAACACAGCAGGCCAAGCAGCATCATAGGGTCTAGGCCCGAAACGTCAGCCTTCCTGCTCCTATGATGCTGCGTGGCCTGCTGTGTTCATCCAGCTCTACACCTTGTTATCTCAGATTCTCCAGCATCTGCAGTTCCTACTATCTCTGATACTAAAAAATAACTTTTGATTAATTTCAGACTGATTGCAATTTGATTTGACTTCATTGCAATTATTGTTACGAAGCAGTTTGAGCACTAAGGTCCAAGCCTTACATGAAGAGTGGTGGTGTCTTAAAAAGATTCCCCTTTGTTGGAGGGGTCAACCACCAGGAGACACAGATTTAAGTTAAAGAGCAGAAGGTTTAGAGGTGAATGAAGGAAGAATGTTTTACAAAAAAAGAAACAAAACAACTATGGATGCTGGAAATCCGAAACAAAAATAGAAATTGATGGAAAAGCACAGCAAGTCTAGCAGCTTCTCAGGAGAGAAATTCCAGTTAGCATTTCAGGTGCAGTGATCCTTTCTTTGAACACAGAAGGATGTTTTTCACCCAGAAGGTAGTAGGTATCTGGGATTCAATGCCTGAAAGGCAGGTAGAGGCAAGAAACACAAAATCATTTAAGAAGCATTTAGGCAAACACTTGAAATATCATAGCATACAAGGCTACAGGCCAGGCTGTGGTAAATGAGACTAGAGTAGACTGGTGATTGATGACTGGTGCATTCAGGTCAAAGGGCCTCTTTTCACATTATAAAATTCTATGTTTCAACAAACTAAATGATCAATTTTTTTTTTTTAAATGGGAGGCAAAAAGAATGTGTTTACATTTTTCAGGGGCATAACCGCGTCTAACAAGTCCCTAATTATCCTTGGTAAGGTGTTTGAGGTCCACCTTCTTAAATTGCTGCGGTTTGTCTGATGTTCACTTGCCCTTGTCAATAAATCAATGGAGGTTAAAATGCTAATGGAATGTTAACCTTTATCACATGAAGATTTGTGTACAGGAGTATTGAAGTCTTGTTTCAATTGTAACGGAGCTTGGTTAGACTGTACAAGGATTACTGTGTGCAGTTTTGGTCTCCCTTATCTTGGGAAAGAAAGTAGCTGCCGTAGAGGGAATACAGTGAAGGTTCACCAAACTTGTTCCTGGAATAGCAGGACAATTCTAGGAAGAGAGATTGGGCAAACTATGCCTATATTCTCTAGAGGTTTGGACCGAAAGGGTAGATGCAAGTAAGGTATTTCCCCTGGTTGGAGAATCTAGAGCCATGGGCTCAATTTAAGAGGAAAGGGAATGCCACTTAGTCTGAGATGAGGAGAAAATTTTGAATTCAGAGGGTTGTGAACCTTTGGAATTGTCTACCACAGAAAGCTGTAGAAGCTCAAGGCAGAGGTTGATAAATTTATGATTGCATTGGTGCATAAGGTTTTGGGGATGGGGTGGGTGAATGGCATTGAAGTGTTTGATCAGCCATGACTGCATTGAATGGTGGGCAGGCTCAATGGGCTGAATGATCCCTTCTCAGACTCTACGTTTTGTTGTTATTTTTGTTTGAACCTGAAGTTTAATAACGTTAGGGCTTTATCATAAGGTTAGTGTATAATTGGAATGGATGGAAGTAATACTCACTATTTGAGTTATGGTTTGGGTTCCATTTCAATGGACAGTCATCTTGCAAAGAATGTCCATAATCAGAGAATTTCACCAGCTTTGTAATCGCGAACATAGAACGCCTTGTTCACTGTTCAGCCTATAGACACAGTCCAGCTTCAATTGGTAAATTTGTTTTACTAACTAACCAAGGTAAACCATAGTTGTAATGGGTAACATCCTTGTTATTTATTAACAAGGAGCCTTTAACAATTAGTCAAACCTTTACAAACAATCTGATATTAACCAGATCATGATTAACCTCATGATGGCAACATACCCAGAGACTACTATTTATTCTTGGGAAGTGTTAACACTGTCAAGCATCAATCAGCCAAAGGGAAGCTCTGACTTGAGGAGGGGACCAGAGAATCTTCAAAGATGCTGAAGAAATTAAAATGCCACAGGAGATTTCAACCTAATGCAGGTTTTTATTACCAAACCCAGCAAGAGGATCAGGTAAATGTCAGCTTTATACACCATCCAATTACTCTCCACTGAGTTCTGGAGTAAAGTTGAGCAGGTTTTAAACTAGCGCTGTAGCTGATCCCATCAACATTCCTAAATAAAAACCGAAAAAACTGCAGATGCTGTATATCAATGAGGAAAGGTCACTGGACCCAAACATTAACTCTGATTTTTCTTCACAGATGCTGCCAGCCCTGTTGAGCTTTTCCATGAATATTCCTGTTGTGCAGCTTCAGTTAAACTTCACCCCAGCCGGTCGAAGGCCGAGAATATTAGTAGCAAAGGCAAGTATATCGGTGAAGCACTATGACCCTTGTGGTAGACACATCTTAAACTTCTCAAATGACGTTGGCCAATCAAAGCCATATTTTAGGTTGGCAGAGAATGAGGGAGATAAGACAAGAAATAATACTTTACATCATGATAGCTTACTAAGTACTAGGCACGGATTAACACTTGGCAATAGGTACCAGGAATCACTTTCCTCTTTTAACAAATTACATACGGCACATTTTGTTCAGGAAACATGATTAAAAGCCACCCTGATTGTTAGTACCCAAGTAAAGCTATTCGACTCTCTCCTCAGACAGTCCTGTCCTGGTTGGGTTTAGGAACTGTTCAACAGTCTATCACATGGTCACAGGATCTCTCACCTCATTTGGTTTAGAATAGATGCTGACCATATTTTGGCAAATTGACTGGATTAAACAGGCTTTGGGGAAAAGAAAATCCCATTGAAATATTAACCTGCTTTTCCTCTTTAAGCTACTGGTTGACTGCTGTGTATTTCCATATTTAATGAATTAAACTTGTATACATTCACTATTTGGCCACCTACAATGATCAACTATCCTCAGTGTTTGCGAGACACTTGGTTAGACAAGGGAGAACAACTAACATCTCTACTATGTGCCTCTGTAGTACCTTTATGCTATAATGCTTTGTGCTGCTCTGCACTAATAAGACCAGAGGTAAATTTCCTGCCTGTACATCGAGATCAGACTCATGTATATGGCAAATCTTCCACATTCTTGGAACATAGTCCCACCTTCACATCCAAACAAACAGATCCTCATCCAAATGGACTGGAAAGGAAGCACAAGGGAAGAGAAAAGTGAATATGAAGTGTTAGAGGTATTGTATCAGCTGTGTGTTGCCGCTCCACCTTCCCTGTGACACTGTTCGACACAGCAGCTTATTCTGGGACATAACTCGGTTCTTTAGAAAGGCCATGGCCTTCAAACCAGGTTGCCAAATCGAAAGACGTAATCATCAAGAATCTGCATTTATATAGCACCTTTATGCATCCCAAGGTGCATCCCAGGAGTGACTATCAAGTAAAATCTGATACTGAGCCACCCATGGAGATATTGAAATAGGGTCTAAATGGACTACTTTAAAGAATGGGAGATGAGGGGAAATTGGAGAGGGTTAGGAAGGAAATTCCAGAGTTTGGGGCCCAGGCATCCGAAGGTGAGTGGAGCAATGTAAACTTGGGAGAGGACAACAAGCCAGGATTAGAGGAGTGCAGAGATCTGAGAGGACTGGGGGAACTAACAGACTGGGGTCTGTGAGGACATGGAAAAATGCAGCACAGTTTGGGTTTAAAGAGACAGAAAGGGAATCTTTGATGCGAAGGATGGACTAGATTCCAATCATGGGATTACCACATCGTGAGTAGCTCATCAAATAGTCTTCCTGATTTGTTCAACCTCCACATAATGATGCATTAAGCCAGAAAATGAGAGATGGCTAACCCAAGGCTAAAATGTAAAGCCAACCCTGGAGCACTGAATAACTGAACCCATGTAAAGTGAACGCTGTCAAAATTAGAACAATACTGTTTGGTAGGAGTGCACAAATTGCACAAAGCAGCTGCACAGGGTAAAGTGTCAATTACACTACCTTCGAAATATTGGCCCAGGACACAATTTTGATCAAAATTAAGTAAGGCTATGTCCCAGAGAGTCAGCTCTGCTCAGCATGGGACTTTCTATAAATTGTCCTCAGGACATGGGTGGAACCGGCTCAGTGGTCCTGAGCTGTCCTGAGGCACTTGTGGGCCTTCTGAAACAACCACAGTCCTTGTGCTGATGGTGGTGCCAGCAATGGGACTGTAGCAACCAGCAGATAACAGTGGCAACAAGGTGTAGAGCTGGATGAACACAGCAGGCCAAGCAGCATCATAGGAGCAGGAAGGCTGACGCT
>NC_063338.1:97102740-97116370 GCF_021869965.1 Rhincodon typus
GTATTGGGTCCAGTGACCCTTCCTCAGAGATGATGGTAGCTGGGAAAACGTAGGTTATTTTACAGAAGATAGGGTTGGGGGGGATGGGAGGGTGTCAGCAGTAAGTGATAGATGGGATTAGAGCCCAAAGAGAAATAAGAGTCAGACAGGCAGAGGGATAACAAGGTGTAGAGCTGGATGAACACAGCAGGCCAAGCAGCATCAGAGGAGCAGGAAGGCTGACGTTTCGGGCCTAGACCCTTCTTCAGAAATACAGAAGAGCTGCTAACGATCAGGCTGGGAGGGTGAATAGTTGTTAATGGGGACTGTTAGTGACTAACAACAGGGGGTGTGTAATGGCAGGCTATGTGATAACAAGGCCTGGTGTGTGGTGTGTGGTGTATGGGGCTGGGACATGGGGGAGTTCAGGCCCTAAAATTATTGAACTCAATATTGAGTCCGGAGAGCTGTAGGGTCCCCAAGTGGAAAATGAGGTGTTGTTCCTCCAGCTTGCGTTGACCTTCACTGTAGCACTGCAACAAGCCAGAGACAGAGATGTTGACCAGGGAACAGGGTTGTGCATTGAAGTGGCAGGCAACTGGAAGGTCAGGGTTATTTCTGTGGGCTGAACGTAGGTGTTCTGCGAATTTTATAAGGTGAGGTTGATTTGGTGAAGTGGGGCTGGATTCTATACACACTTATACCCACCCATGACCTTTCCCCCCTCTTCCACTTGGTCTTTGTCCAAGTGCCCAACCCATCTAGAACATAGAACATAGAACAGTACAGCACATGGAATAGGCCCTTGGGCCCACAATGTTGTGGTGAACATGACGCCAAATGAAACTAATCCCTTCTGCCTGCCCTTAGCCTATATTCATGCACTTATCTAAAAGTCCCTTCCACCACCACCCCTGGCAGTGTGTTCCACACTCCTACCACTTTCTGCGTAAAAACTGTTACATTCCCTGCCCTGACCCATTGCCCTTAACATGGTGGTGTTGGTAAGGCACTCACTGAGCCACCTCAACTCCCTCATGTCTATCGTTTCTTCTTAATTCATTCATGGGATGAGGGTGTGGCTGGCCAGGGCAGCATTTATTACCCATCCCTAATTGCCCAGAAGGCAGTTTAGAGTCAACCACATTGCTGTGGGACTGGAGTCACATGTAGACCAGACTGGGTAAGTTTGGCAGTTTCCTTCCCTAAAGGACATTAGTGACCCAGATGGGTTTTTCCAACAATTGATTCACAGTCATCGTTAGATCCTTAATTCCAGATATTTATTGAATTTGAATTCCACCATCTGCTGTGGCGGGATTTGAACACAAGTCCCCAGAACGTTGCCTGGGTCTCTGGATTAACAACCCAGCGATAATACCACTCGGCCATCGTGGACTTTTGCAGCCCAATGAGTGACAGCTGTTTCTCCCCCAACAATCCACAATGGTTTCACGGTCATCACTGGACTCTTATTTCCAGACTTTTATTGAATTCAAACTCCATTATGTGCTGGGGTGAGATTTGAACCTGGGTCTCTGGATTAATAGTTGAGCAATAAGCCCACTGGACCACCACCTCCCTGTCAAAAAAAAAGTCTGCTGCCCCTTGTCCTTCTAGATGGAAGTGGGTTGTGGGTTTGGAAGGTGCTGTCTGAGGATCTTTGGTGAATTTCTGCAGTGCATCTTGTAGATAGTACACACTGCTGTTACTGAGCGTTGGTGGTGGAGGGAGTGGGATGTTTGTTAGAGTCTGTAAGGTGTCAGACATTGACCCTTGGGGACGTATCCTCTTCTACAGATTGTTTTTAACCTCCCATTTGTCCACATCTCTGCGCAATAAACCTCACTGGCTGGCATCATAATGTGGGGCAAAGATTTATACCAACAATGAACCATCAGCGATCTCAGTTAGAATGGGAACTTCCAACGTCAACAGTAACTCTTCAAACAATTCCTGTCAAAATTCCTTTCTCTGAAGTGGAAATTTCAATTTTCCAAAATGCAATCATAAACATTCAGGAAAAATATCATTTACAATCACTGACAAAACACAGATTGAAAATATCAAAAATAAACCATGTATCAAGGTCACTGCCCTTATCGAGGGGGTGGATTTGATGTCTCAGGTTAATAAGGGCTTCCAGTCAATGAGTAACTTCCCTCTACACTGTCCCCCATCAAACACACCCAGCACAGGGACAGCACAGGGTTAGATACAGAGTAAAGCTCCCTCTACGCTGTCCCCCCATCAAACACTCCCAGGACAGGGACAGCACAGGGTTAGATACAGAGTAAAGCTCCCTCTACACCGTCCCCATCAAACACTCCCAGGACAGGGACAGCACGGGGTTAGATACAGAGTAAACCTCCCCCTACACTGTCCCCCCATCAAACACACCCAGGACAGGGACAGCACAGGGTTAGATACAGAGTAAAGCTCCCTCTACACTGTCCCCCATCAAAACACTCCCAGGACAGGGACAGCACGGGGTTAGTTACAGAGTAAAGGTCCCTTTACGCGTGTAGCATCTTGTAGTTGAGTGGACATGGGATGTGAGTCAGTGTGGGATGTGGGATCATTGAGGGGTAGAGTTGAGGGAATGGGGAAAGATGAATTGATTTCCAGCAGGACACTGTGCAACTGTGCCTGAGCTGCTGGGGACAGGTTGGGAAGAGGCTGCAATCCCCCTGGATTTCCTGTTGGGATCCTGACCTGTCTGCTGGTGTGTCTGAGATCACGGCCACAGTGTGTGTGACACACCCCCACCCAGTACGCCCCTACACCCACCAGAACCGTCGGTGATACTCACAGACCTCCCTGTGATGGGGCAAGTTCATGAAGAGAGGCCTGGCAGGAGACATTGGAGGGGCCTGGGAGGGCAGGCGGGGGTGGTCAGGGGCTGATGGGGGTGTTCCTAATGGCAGGGACAGAGTCGGTCGGGGGGGGAACAGCTCTCTCCATCTGCTTTGGGCAGACAATAAGCACAGGCTGTGCAAGGGAATATTATGTTTCTGTTGACCCGTTACATCCATTCCCCATGGTAACAAGTCTTTAGCAGAAGCCAAAATAAATAGGCAGTGAGTGTGGCCAAGAACCCGTTTCTGTAAATCATGTCAATGAGTTGAAGAGGACATTTGATCTCGGTGCTGGGGTGCAGCGTGGAAACACATCATTCAGGAGGTTTGGCTGATGTTCACTCATGCCTCAGGCAGTGGGATTGCTAACAGCTCTGCGTACAGCCGGATGGGGGTGGGGAGTTGGGCTGTGGGGAGGGGGTGCAGAGGGTGAGGCTGCCTGGGAAATGGAAGTGAAGAAGGGAGGGCCTCAATTCTCCCCACCCCTCAGCTTCACACCCTCTCCCACAGGGCCACAGCTGACTGAATGATCGAGCTCCAGGAGAGGAAACCTTCTTTAATCTCAGACCCCATGACGCACTGGACAGGGTCAAATTAAACCACAGTAAGTCCCAAGAGGGAGCAGATGTCAGAGTGAATCGCGATCAGCAAGCAAACGACAGCAGTGCAGCAGCAACATTCAGCTCATCATTTCTGTGCTGACTCTTTGAAAGATACATCCAGTCCATCCCAGTCCTGTGCTCCTTCCGAACCACCTGCTAATTCTCCCATTCCCTTTGGAAAGTTCCTGAAATAACTGCACAGAGACTGGTATCTCGTCACCAAGTCACCCCTGATTTAGATGTGCATTGTTCATGGGCTCTGACCAGCCAGCTCAGAGCCAGGCCCTAGACTGAGGAGACTGTCTGGATTCCCTGGTTATATCTATTAGCCAGGGCTCCCTGATTGGTCACGGTCAATGGATCTACCTGGTTCCAATCACCACATCTCTTGTAGAACCAGCTTCAACTGACCTTTCAGGCACTGCATTCCCAATCAGAATAACTCACTCCAGAAATAATTCTCCCCTTTCCACCACCATCACTAGTTCTTTTACCAATTTTGCACGCCTCAATTAAATCTCCTCTTCACCTTCTCTGCTCCAGTGTTTCCAATCTCTCCACATTCGCTGAGGTCCCTCGTCACTGTTCCTATTCTGATAAATCTCATCTGTCCCTTCTCCAAAGGTGTCACCTCCTTCCTGAAGGGCAGGGCCTGGAACAGAACAAGCGTGTCATTCCCCCAGACTGACCTTGACCCACTCCTTTTTCTATAAAAATGTTTTTCTACCTCTTTGATGTCTATCTCCACCTATCGTTAACTCCTTAACTCCTCCCCATCTTTTACATAAAACAAACTTTTCCCTAGCTACCATCAGCTCTGAGGAAAGGTCACTGGCCCCAAAACGTTAATTCGGCTTTCTCTCTCTCCTCAGATGCTGCCAGACCTGCTGAACTTTTCCAGCAACTTCTGTTTTCGTTTCAGATTTCCAGCATCTGCAGTTCTTTCGGTTTTTTGAACACAATACCCAGCTGGGGCTAATGAGCGATTTATGACAGTTTAGCAGAATATGTTTTTACAGGACGTAAAATGTGATGAGACCATTTATCTGAACAATTTATTATCATTTATAACATCTGTTTGGCTCTTGTACAGTTACTGTAAGTGAGTCACAAATGTCGCTGATGATTTACTGACTGGGCTCAGACTCAAACCCAGTTCCACTCAGTGGAATGGAGAGGCTGTCATTTACAGCAAACACAGATACAACGAACAGTCCAAGCATCTACAGTCAGGAAGTGCAAGCAACCTCAGATAACAGCCAGAGACACGGAACAAACTTCTCAAAGATCAGCAAGTATATGGTGGTGAGAGTGGGGTCATTCCATCTTCCACTGCTCACTACCAGACAGGAGGGAATTGTAACACAACACAGACAGCGCTGGAGAAACTCTGTGGAGAGAGAGAAGCAGTTAACATTCTGTCCAACCTTCCCTCATAAAACAGCCCATAAACTCCCAACTGAGACACAACCACACAACCCCAGAAAATTGGGGAAAATTGATGCACAGAAAGATCTGGGTGTTCAGGTCCATTGTACCCTGAAGGTGGCAACGCAGGTGGATAGAGTGGTCAAGAAGGCATACGGCATGCTTTCATTCATCTGACGGGGTATTGAGTACAAGAGTTGGCAGGTCATGTTACAGTTGTATAGGACTTTGGTTCGACCACATTTGGAATACTGCGTACAGTTCTGGTCACCACATTACCAAAAGGATGTGGATGCTTTGGAGAGGGTGCAGAGGAGGTTCACCAGGATGTTGCCTGGTATGGAGGGCACTAGCTATGAAGAGAGGTTGAGTAGATTAGGATTATTTACATTAGAAAGACGGAGGTTGAGGGGGGACCTGATTGAGGTCTACAAAATCATGAGATGTATAGACAGGGTGGATAGCAAGAAGCTTTTTCCCAGAGTGGGGGACTCAATTACTAGGGGTCACGATTTCAAGGTGAGAGGGGAAAAGTTTAAGGGAGATATGCGTGGAAAGTTCTTTACGCAGAGGGTGGTGGGTGCCTGGAATGCGTTGCCAGCGGAGGTGGTAGAGGCGGGCACGATAGCGTCATTTAAGGTATATCTAGACAGATACATGAATGGGCAGGGAGCAGAGGGATACAGATCCTTGGAAAATAGGTGACAGGTTTAGATAGAGGATCTGGATCAGCGCAGGCTTGGAGGGCTGAAGGGCCTGTTCCTGTGATGTAATTTTCTTTGTTCTTTGTTCACACACACACGCACACGCACACACACACACAGACACAGACACACAGACACACGCACACACATGCACACACACGCACACACACACACACACACACACGCACACACACGTTACACACCCAGATAAAGACATACACATGCACATACACATGTGCGCAATCTGATGATACTGATACTGATACTGATACTGTTAGTGCCACACAACACGATGGAGGTTATTCTCAATGTGAAGGCGGGACTTTGTCTCCACAAGGACTGTGCGATGGTCACTCTTACGGATACTGTCATGGACAGATGTAACTGCAGCTGGCAGATTGGTAAGGATGAGGTCAGGTATGTTTTTCCCTCTTGTTGGTTCCCTCACCACCTGCCGCAGACCCAGTCTAGCAGCTATGTCCTTTAGGGCCCGTCCAGCCTGATCAGTATTACTGCTGCCGAGCCACTCTTGGTGGTGGGCATTGAAATCCCCCACCCAGAGTACATTTTGTGCCCTTGCCATCCTCAGTGCTTCCTCTAAGTGTTGTTCAACATGGAGGAATACTGATTCATCAGCTGAGGGAGGAAGTACGTGGTAATCAGTAGGACCTTTCCTTGCCCATGATTAACCTGAAGCTGTGAGACTTCATTGGGTCCGGAGTCCATGTTGAGGACTCCCAGAGTAACTCCCTCCCGAATGTATCCCACTGTGCCGCCCCCTTTGCTGGGTCTGTCCTGCCGGTGGGACAGGACATACCCAGGGAAGGTGATGGTGGTGTCTGGGACAGTGTCTGTAAGGTATGATTCTGTGAGTAGGATTATATCAGGCTGTTGCTTGACTAGTCTGTGAGACAGCTCTCCCAATGTTGGCTCTAACCCCCAGATGTTAGTGAGGAGGACTTTGCAGGGTCGACAGGGGTCTTTCTGCTGTTGTCTTTTCCGGTGCCTAGGTCAATGCCAGGTGATCCATCCAGTTTCATTTCTTTGAGAGTTTGTAGTGATTGGTACAAGTGAGGGGCTTGCTCAGCCATTTCAGAGGTCAGTTGAGAGTCAACCACATTGCTGTGGGTCTGGAGTCACATGTAGTTCAGACTAGCTGAGGGTGGCAAATTTCCTTCCCTAAAGGATATTAGTGAACCAATAATGGCTTCATGGTCTTCAGTAGATTCTTAATTCCAGATTTTAATTGTGTTTTTAATCTGCTGTTGCAGGAGTAGAACCCTTCTGGATTAATAGTCACGTGATAATAATACTGGGCCGTCAGCAGTGCCTGCTTTTCCAAGTTGAATAAACTTGCAACATCTTTGTGTAATTAACAAATGAATTTAAAGTGTGAGGTGGCACATTTCAGTTGGCGGAAAAAAGACATTGCATTCTCATCCTGGAGAGTTTTACATTTCTTGTAACCAGGAAGAGATTTCAGTCTCATGGAGTGTCTTTCTGTCAGTAATCTGCAGATACAAGTCACTCACCAATTTATCACTGTTCCTGAATGAAAGTCCTGGAATTTCCTGTCTAAGGGCATTGTGGATCTACCAAAAGCACGTAGAATCCCTGCAGTGTATATAGAGGCCATTCAGCTCATTGAGTGTGCCCCAGCCCTCTGAATAGCATCCTACCGTATCCCTGTAACCTTGCATTTTCTATGGCTAACCCACCTAGTTCGCACGTCCCTGGACACTATGGGCAATTTCCCTTGGCCAATCTACCCTAACCTGCACATCTTTGGATTGTGGGAGGAAACCAGGGCACCCGGAGGAAACCCACGCAGACATAGAACATAGAACATAGAACAGTACAGCACAGTACAGGCCCTTTGGCCCATATTTTGTGCTGACCTATTATCCTACTCTAAGATCAAACTACCCTGCATACCCTACATTTTACTATCCTCCATGTGCCTGTCCAAGAGTCGCTTAGAAGTCTCTAAAGTATCTGATTCCACTACCACTGCCAACAGCACATTCCACACACACCCACCACTCTCTGTATGAAGAACCTACCTCTGACATTTCCCCTACACCTCCCTCCAATCACCTTAAAATCATGTCCCCTCGTAGTAGTCAATTCTGCCCTGGGAAAAAGTCTCTGACTATCCACTCTATCTATGCCTCTCATCATCTTGTAAACCTCTATCAAGTTACCTCTCATCCTTCTTCGCTCCAATGAAAAAAGCCCTAGCTCCCTCAACCTTTCCTCATAAGACCTGCCCTCCAGTCCAGGCAGCATCCTGGTAAATCTCCTCTGAATCCTCTCTAAAGCTTCCACATCTTTCCTACAATGAGGTGACCAGAACTGAACACAATATTCCAAGTGTGGTCTAACCAGGGATTTATAGAGCTCACAGCATAACCTCACGGCTCTTAAACTCAATTCCCCAGCCAATGAAAGCCAACACACCATACACCTTCTTTACAACCCTATCGACATGGGTCGCAACTTTGAGGGATCTATGGACATGGACCCCAAGATTTCTCTGTTCCTCCACACTCCCAAGAATCCTGCCATTAACCCTGTATGGTGCATTCAAATTCGACCTTCCAAAATGAATCACTTCACACTTTTCTGGGTTGAATTCCATCTGCCACTTCTTTGCCCAGCTCTGCATCCTACAATGTCCCGTTGCAACCTACAACGGCCCTCCACGCTGTCCACAACTCCACCAACCTTCGTGTCATTGGCAGACGTGGGGAGAACGTGCAAACTCCACGCAGACAGTCGCCCGAGGGTGGAATCGAACCCGGGTCCCTGACGCGGTGAGGCAGCAGGGCTAACCGCTGAGCTACCGTGCTGCCCTTGATGATAGTGAGTTTAAGAAGGCAGCTCCCCACCACCTTCTCATGGGGCAACTAGCAATAAATGCTGGGCCCAGCCAGTGATGCCCATGTCTCAGGAGTGAATATAATCAGTGATGGCTTTTATTGTCGCTCCAATAAGGAGAGAGTTACGGGAGGCTTGGTAATGAGAAGGAGACAGATTGAAGGTAACTGGGAAAAGAATTGGAAGTGGGTTGAGGGGGAAAAACATTTAAGCATTGAGACTGGGCGAGCTGAATGAGGCATCTGAAAGTTGTTGGAAGAATGTTGGATAGGAACTCAACTAAATACTTGAAGGGGGTTCCTTTCCAGGGCTGAATTGGATTGGATCAATAAAAGAGCCAGCACTAATTGGACGGGCTGCAAAGTCTCCTGTGCTGCTGTGTTCAAAAACAGTGTCTGCATTTTCAAAATCAGCTCATTGACAGTGAATCATTTTGAGAAACTGAATCTCTCTCTCTCTCTCTCTCTCTCTCTTTCCCCTTTTCATTGATTGAATGACACAGTCAGACCAAGGCTGAGAGAACCTGGGGAGGGTTAATACGCTGAAGTGTGACACTCCTGTACATGCTCCCCATTAGCAACCCCCCGCGACCACCCCCCCCACCCCCAGCAGCAGGCCAAGCTGTGTCCTCTATCACCACAGCCCAACATTAGCTCCCACAGTGTAACCCAATCTGACCATTGGCACCAAAACCTGTTTCCCGATTTGCCTGAGCAGTTTTGCTGTCTCATGTCCGATCTGACTTTGTGACTGGAGACATGCGACCCTCGCTTTTATTCCTGACTCCAAACTGACCCTCGTCCTCATCTCGTCCACCCTCACCTCTGGTTATGAGTGTGAGGATTCCTGGGTGGGCCTTGATCACTCTGGCTGAGAGGCCCTCGATCAGCTGTCTTTACTGTGGCCCTGCTTTCTCACTGCTCCCCCCAGCACCACCCTCATCTTAGCCTTGAGCTCACATTCCCTCCACACATTCTCTCCAATTTCCCCACACCCACTGCCCCAATTCCCTCCCTGAGCCCATGTTCCTCATGGCAGCCACCTCCTGTAGCCTCAATCATGTTTCCACTGTCAACCCTTCCATCCCCAACCCCTGGGGGAGCTGATAGTATCAATAGCTATCACTGCCCAAATACTGATGCTCCCTCACATTCACTCTCATAACGTCTTCTCAAAAATAAGCAAGCTTTCAGAACCCCCTGCCAACCCCTGCAATGCCAAATTGGAAACTAACATTCCGTTATTTCCTAATCCTTGAGTGGGTTTTCACTTCCCAAATCCTTTCCAATCTTTCCACAGATCCATGTTTGAATCCTTCCAGTCAGGTTTCTGACCCTGACAAACCTGCATCACAGAGTTGTTCCGGTGTAGCAGGGGGCCATTCGGCCCATCCCATCTGCCCTTACTCTTCAAATGAGCATCAATACCTTGTGCCAGTCTCCTGCTTTCTCCCCACACCTTGCACAATGTTTTTATCCAAATAATTTTATCCAATTCCAATAGAAAAACAGCTCTGTAACTATAACACACCCCTCTCCCCCCACCCTCGTTATTCTCATGCTGGCTGTAGCCTTTAACACGGTGACCCCTCCATCCTCCTCCAACCCCTCTCCACCATCGTCCAGCTGATGTGACTGCTCTCTCTGTAATGAGAACACCATGAGGGATAGGAGCAGAAGTCAGCCATTCAGCCCATCGACTCTGCTCTACAAGTCACCTGGTCCCATTCTCATCATGGGCAGAGAAGTTGATTTTGTTTAAGGGTCATCATGTCTGACCAACTTGGTTGAATTTTTTGAAGAGCTGACCAGGTGTGTACAGCAAGGAGATGCCTTTGAAGTTAGTCTACTTTGACTATGGCAAGGATTTTGACAAGATCCCACATGGGAGATTGATAGTGAAGGGGAGAGCCCATGGGATCCAAGGAAATTTGGCAAATTGGATCCAGAATTGGCTGAGCGGCAGGAAGCAGAAGGTGATGGTTCAGGGATAACAAGTTGTAGAGCTGGATGAACACAGCAGGCCAAGCAGCATCAGAGGAGCAGGAAAGCTGACGTTTCGGGCGGAGACCCTTCTTCAGAAATGGGGGAGGGGAAGGGTGTTCTGAAATAAATAGGGAGAGAGGGGGAGGCGGATAGAAGATGGATAGAGGAGAGGATAGGTGGAGAGGAGACAGACAGGTCAAAGAGGCGGGGATGGAGCCAGTAAAGGTGAGTGTAGGTAGGGAGTTAGGGAGGGGATAGGTCAGTCCAGGGAGGACGGACAGGTCAAGGGGGCGGGATGAGGTTAGTAGGTAGGAGATTGGGGTGGGGCTTGAGGTGGGAGGAGGGGAAAGGTGGGAGGAAGGACAGGTTAGGGAGGCGGGGATGAGCTGGGCTGGTTTTGGGATGCGGTTGGGGGAGGGGAGATTTTGAAGCTTGAGAAGTCCACCTTGATACCATTGGGCTGCAGGGTTCCCAAGCGGAATATGAGTTGCTGTTCCTGCAACCTTCGGGTGGCATCGTTGTGGCACTGCAGGAGGCCCAGGATGGACATGTCGTCTGAGGAGTGGGAGGGGGAGTTGAAATGGTTCGCGACTGGGAGGTGCAGTTGTTTAGTGCGAACCGAGCGTAGGTGTTCTGCAAAGCAGTCCCCGAGTCTCCGCTTGGTTTCCCCGATGTAGAGGAAGCCACACCGGGTACAGCGGATGCAGTATACCACATTGGCAGATGTGCAGGTGAACATTTGCTTGATGTGGAAAGTCTTCTTGGGGCCTGGGATGGGGGTGAGGGAGGAGGTATGGGGGCAGGTGTAGCACTTCCTGCGGTTGCAGGGAAAAGTGCCGGGTGTGGTGGGACTGGAGGGGAGTGTGGAGCGGACAAGGGAGTCACAGAGAGAGTGGTCCCTCCGGAAAGCAGATAAGGATGGGGAGGGAAAAATGTCTTTGGTGGTGGGGTCGGATTGCAGATGGCGGAAGTGCCAGAGGATGATGCATTGGATCCTGAGGTTGGTGGGGTGGTACGTGAGGACGAGGGGGATTCTTTTTTGGTTGTTATTGCGGGGACGGGGTGTGAGGGATGAGTTGCGGGAAATGCGGGAGACATGGTAGAGGGTGTTCTCGACCACTGAGGGGGGGATGTTGCGGTCCTTGAAAAACGAGGACATCTGAGATGTACGGGAGTGGAATGCCTCATCCTGGGAGCAGATGCAGCGGAGGCAAAGGAATTGGGAATAGGGGATGGCATTTTTGCAGGAAGGTGGGTGGGAGGAGGAGTATTCTAGGTAGCTGTGGGAGTCGGTAGGCTTGAAATGGATATTCGTTTCTAGTTGGTTGCCCGATATGGAGACAGAGAGGTCCAGGAAGGAGAGAGAGGTGTTAGAGATGGTCCAGGTGAACTTAAGGTTGGGGTGGAAGGTGTTGGTGAAGTGGATGAACTGTTCGAGCTCCTCGTGGGAGCACGACGCGGCGCCGAAACAGTCATCAATGTAACGGAGGAAGAGGTGGGGTTTAGGGCCAGTGTAGGTACGGAAGAGGGATTGTTCCACGTAACCTACAAAGAGGCAGGCATAGCTTGGGCCCATGCAGGTACCCATGGCCACCCCCTTTGTCTGTAGGAAGTGGGAGGAATTGAAAGAGAAGTTGTTGAGGGTGAGGACGAGTTCGGCTAAGCGGATGAGGGTGTCAGTGGAGGGGGACTGGTCGGGCCTGTGGGACAGGAAGAAGCGGAGGGCCTTAAGGCCATCTATATGGGGAATGCAGGTGTAGAGGGACTGGACGTCCATGGTAAAGATGAGGTGTTGGGGACTGGGGAATTGGAAGTTCTGGAGGAGGTGGAGGGCATGGGTGGTGTCACGGACATAGGTAGGGAGTTCCTGGACCAAGGGGGAGAAAATGGAGTCGATATAGTCGGAGATAAGTTCGGTGGGGCAGGAGCAGGCGGAGACAATGGGTCAACCAGGGCAGTCAGGTTTGTGGATTTTGGGAAGGAGATAGAAGCGAGCGGTGCGGGGTTGGGGAACGATGAGGCTGGAGGCTGTGGGTGGGAGGTCACCTGAGGTGATGACGTTGTGGATGGTCTGGGAGATGATGGTTTGGTGCTCGGGGGTGGGGTCATGATCAAGGGGGCGGCAGGAGGAGGTGTCGGAGAGTTGGCGTCTTTCCAACTGGAAGCTAATGTCCACTGAGGTCCCACCAGGGTCAGTGCTGGAGACCTTGCTGTTTGCTGTTTATATAAGTGATTTAGATACATTTACAACGGTTATAAGACATTTGGATAAGTGCACAAGTAGGAAGGGTTTGGAGGAATATGGGCCAAATGCGGGCAAGTGGGACTGGTTTAGTTTGGGAACATGGTCGGTATGGTATGGTCTAGTTGGACCGAAGGGTCTGTTTCCATGCTGTATGACTCTATGACTCTGGACTCAAATGTAGGAGATTTGATCAGCAAGTTTGTGGATGATACAAAAATTGGTTGAGTTACGAACAGTGAGGAGGATGACCTTAGATTACAGGAGGATATAGATGGGCTGATTAGCAACAAGTGGAATTTAATCTGGATAAGTGTGAGCTGATACCCCTGGGCAGGTTGAACAAGGTAATGGAATACATGATGGACAGTAGGACCCTGGGAAGCACTGAAGATCAGAGGAAGAATGGTGCGCATGTCCACTGGACCCTTAAGCTCTCAGGCCAAGTGGGTAAAGTGCCGAAGTCACATGGGATCCTTGCCTTTAATAACTGAGACACAGGGTATAGGAACAGGGAGCTGCTGCTGGAACTGTATAAAATGCTGGTTCGGTCACAGCGAGAGTATTGTGCGCAGTTCTGGAATCCACATTATAGGGGGGGATGTGATAGCACTGGAGATTTATCAGGATGGTGGAGAGTGATGGAGAGAGATTGGACAGACTGGGGTTGTTTTCCTTTGAGCAGAGGAGACTGGGCAATGACAAAATTGAGATGTATAAATCTAATCAAGCAGAGTTAGCAAGGCCTTATGAAAGGTACCTCACAAAAGGTTGGTATAAGATAAGAGCCTGCAGCTTTGGTGGTAGTATATTGGCATGGACAGAAAATTGGCTCATGGACAGGAATCAGTGAGTAGGGACAAGGGGTTCTTTTTCAGGTTAGTGACCTGTGACCAATGGGGTTTCACAGGGATCAGTGCTGGGACTGCAACTGTTTATAATATATATTAAT
>NC_063338.1:97116870-97120637 GCF_021869965.1 Rhincodon typus
CTGAAGGTCTGTGACTAGTGGTGTTCCACAGGGATCTGTACTGGGACCTCTGCTGTCTGTGATATATATAAATGACTTGGATGAAAATGTAGATGGGGTGGGTTAGTAAGTTTGCAGACGATACAAAGATCGGTGGAATTGTGGATTGTGTAGAAGGTTGTCAAAGGATACAGCGGGATATAGATCAGTTACAGATATGGGCGGAGAAATGGCAAATGGAGTTTCATCTGGATAAGTGTGAGGTGCTGCACTTTGGGAGATCAAATGTTAAGGAAAACTATACAGTTAACTGCAGGACCCTGAAGAGCATTGATGTCCAGAGGGATCCTGGGGTTCAAGTCCATAGCTCCCTGAAAGTGGCCACACAAGTAGATAGGGTGGTAAGGAAGGTGTACGGCATGCTTCCCTTTATTGGTCGGGGAACTGAATACAAGAGTCAGGATGCCATGTTGCAGCTTTTTAAGACTTTGCTTAGGCCACACTGCGGGTACTATGTTCAATTCTGGTCACCACATTACAGGAAGGATGTGGAGGCTTTGGAGAGGGTGCAGAAGGGGTTTACCAGGATGCTGCCTGGATTAGAGGGGATGAGCTATAAGGAGAGGCTAGAAAAACTCAGGTTGTTTTCTCTGGAGTGACAGAGGCTGAAGGGAGACTTGATAGAAGTCTATACGATTATGAGATGCGTGTACAGGTTTGACAGTCAGAATATTTCTCCCAGAGTTGAAATTTCTAATATTATGTATTTAAGATGAGAGGGGGAAAGTTGAAAGGAGATGTGAGGAGCAAGTTTTTAATACAGAGTGGTAGGAGTGTAGAACGCACTGCCAGGGGTGGTGATGGGGGCAGATACGATAGGGGTATTTATGGGACTTTTAGATAAGCAGATCAATATGCCGAGAATGGAGGGATATGGACCAAGGGCAGGAAGAAGGGATTAGTTTCATTTGGTGTCATGTTCGGCTCAGCATCGTGGGCCGAAGGGCCTGTTCCTGTGCTGTATTGTTCTGTGTTCTATGTTCGAAGGAGTCCCAGATTCCTCTGCACTGAAACACTCTGAAGTTTCTCTCCATTTAAATAATAAGTTGTCTTTCTGTTCCTCCACCAAATGGATAACCTCACCCAGTCAACCTGAATCATATTTAACAATGATGACTGTCCATGGAAGGCTCACCCCATTCCCAAGAACCAGGTCTGCCATCGTCTTATGGGGCAAACACACACAACAACATAAGAACATAAGAACTAGGAGCAGGAGTAGGCCATCTGGCCCCTCGAGCCTGCCCCGCCATTTAATAAGATCATGGCTGATCTTTTTGAGACTCAGCTCCACTTACCCGCCCACTCACCGTAACCCTTAATTCCTTTACTGTTCAAAAATTTATCTAGCCTTGCCTTAAAAACATTCAGCGAGGTAGCTTCAACCACTTCCCTGGGCAGGGAATTCCACAGATTCACAACCCTTTGGGTGAAGAAGTTCCTCCTGACCTCAGTCCTACATCTGCTTCCCTTTATTTTGAGGCGATGCCCCCTAGTCCTAGTTTCACCTGCCAGCAGAAACAACCTCCCTGCCTCCACCTTATCTATTCCCTTCATAATCTTATATGTTTCTATAAGATCTCCCCTCATTCTTCTGAATTCCAATGAGTATAATCCCAGTCTACTCAGTCTCTCCTCATAATCCAACCCTCTCAACTCTGGAATCAACCGAGTGAATCTCCTCTGCACCCCCTCCAGTGCTAGTATATCTCTTCTCAAGTAAGGAGACCAAAACTGCACACAGTACTCCAGGTGTGGCCTCACCAGGACCCTATACAGCTGTAGCATAGCCTCCCTGTTTTTAAACTCCATCCCTCTAGCAATGACAGACAAAATTCCATTTACCTTTTTAATTACCTGCTGCACCTGCAATCCTACTTTTAGCGATTCATGCACAAGGACACCCAAGTCCCTCTGCACAGCAGCGTGCTGCAATTTTTTACCATTTAAAACATAGTCCATTTTGCTGTTATTCCTACCAAAATGGATGACCTCACACTTATCAACATTGTACTCCATCTGCCAGACCTTTGCCCACTCACTTAGACTATCTATATCCCTCTGCAGACTTTCAGTGTCTTCTGCACACTTTGCTCTACCACTCACCTTAGTGATGCCACTGCAAGGAATTTCTGCTGAAGAGAATTCCTGTCCCTCTCTGCCCTTAATGCCAAACTTGATTCTGCTCAGTGTTCAATGGAAAACCTGACTGAAACGATGAGATTATTGATGGCTGTCTACAGGAAATAGACTTTCAGAATATTCACCAATTGTGTTTATAACAGATTGAAAACACCAATGGAAAAGACAAAAGGTTTAAATTGATTGAATTATTTGATGCCATTGTGTTCAGTGAATTTTAGACTATAAATTGAGAACAAAACCTACTTTAAACTTACTGACGGACAAAATTTGCGATTTTTAACAAGAACCGTGTCTGTCACAATTTAGTGAAATATCAGGAAACACAGGAAGCGATAGGGAAAACACAGAGTGAAGGAGACTATAAACTGGGTCAGTGGGAACAATCTGCAGTTGAAGGGAGGCAGAAAGGGATCGGTGATGGCACAGTGACAGTGGTATGTACTGGTATTGAAATCATTCAATGTGATGTTGCTGTTCCTGAAGATCTTTGGTGAGAATGGTTTCTGTTGTGAAAGAGCAGAGACATGTCCTGAGGCTATGAGTGAGCTCTCGTGGAAAGTCTCCCAGTTTGAGTCTCACCTGTATGAACAGCTCCATCGACCACATCCCTCTTTCCACATCTCATGGTTTTGCATGAAAGCATTTCATCAAAGGCTCACATTGTGGCTGAAATCTGACCCAGTTCTATTCCAAATCTTTCTCCTATCAAACTGCCAGAGGTGGAGATGTTGAAAGAATGTTGGTTATTGGAGCCAGCAAGGGGTGAATGTACTTGAAAGGCCTTTCATGAAGGGAGGCAGACAGAGCGGTCTGAACAATAACGGTACAAGAGCCAAGACTCACTCATTCAGTTTGACAGCTCACATACTCAATGCTCAGGCAGCAAGTGGCTGCCAGGACAGACAGTAATTACAACATCAACAATAATTAGAAAGCAGCAGGAACACAGCAAAGGTGGAAATATCTCATGGATATGCATTCTCACTGGGCTACAGTCCCACACACACTGACTCTCACTGGGGTACAGTCCCGCACACACTGACTCTCACTGGGGTACAGTCCCACACTCACTGACTCTCACTGGGGTACAGTCCCACACACACTGACTCTCACTGGGGTACAGTCCCACACACACTGACTCTCACTGGGGTACAGTCCCACACACACTGACTCTCACTGGGGTACAGTCCCACACACCCTGACACTCACTGGGGTACAGTCCCACACACACTGACTCTCACTGGGGTACAGTCCCACACACACTGACTCTCACTGGGGTACGGTCCCACACACACTGACTCTCACTGGGGTACAGTCCCACACACACTGACTCTCACTGGGGTACATCCCACACACACTGACTCTCACTGCGGTACAGTCCCACACACACTGACTGTCACTGGGGTACAGTCCCACACACACTGACACTCACTGGGGTACATCCTACACACACTGACACTCACTGGGGTACAGTCCCACACACACTGACTCTCACTGGGGTACAGTCCCACACACACTGACTCTCACTGGGGTACAGTCCCACACACACTGACTCTCACTGGGGTACGGTCCCACACACACTG
>NC_063338.1:97120737-97128375 GCF_021869965.1 Rhincodon typus
TCCCACACACACTGACTCTCACTGGGGTACATCCTACACACACTGACACTCACTGGGGTACGGTCCCGCACACACTGACTCTCACTGGGGTACAGTCCCACACACACTGACTCTCACTGGGGTACATCCTACACACACTGACTCTCACTGGGGTACAGTCCCACACACACTGACTCTCACTGGGGTACATCCTACACACACTGACACTCACTGGGGTACGGTCCCGCACACACTGACTCTCACTGGGGTACATCCTACACACACTGACCCTCACTGGAGTACGGTCCCACACACACACTGACTCTCACTGGGGTACAGTGCCACCCACACTGACTCTCACTGGGGTACAGTCCCACACATACTGACTCTCACTGGGGTACATCCTACACACACTGACTCTCAGTTGACTCAAATGTTGTGCAGTCCGGGTAAGGATGGCAGATTTTGGTTCAGTAAAGGACATTATTGAAGAAAATGTGTTTTTCACAATAACTGTGGTATTGGTGGGTTTTGGCACTGGTTACCTGATCACCATAATTTCATTCTTTTCAGTTTTATTTTATTGAATTAAAATTGCACCATCTTTAACGCTGGGATTTGAAGCCATGTCCCCAGTGCATTATCTTGTACTTATTGAATACTTGTTCATTGAGATATTTGCCGTGATTGTGTTGAATAGGCTCGCTTGAAGGGCTGAATGGCCTTCTGCTGCTCCTATTTTCTCCATTAGCATTGCCACGATGACAGTACCTTCCCTATCATTGAAGACTCTTCAATATATAAATGACCAAACTCTCGTGTATTCCAGTTTCTCCTTCGCCCACAAGTCCATGTTTAGGTTTTCACAATGAAGAGACTTTGGGATTCCCTTCCAGGTTAGCTACCAGGCTCTTTTGCCATCTTTCCCATTCTGATTTGCTTCTTCACCTCCCTCTGAGCACTCTGTATGCAATTACAAGTTTAACCAGCACCTGTCTGAGCCACACCTTTTCTTCATCTGTGATCTTGAAGCAGAACAACAACTTTTCTCAAAATCCAGTTCTGGATAAATTAACATTTTTGCAAAGTAGACAGAATGTGCGATCCAGGGAATTTACTCAGTGAATAAACCCACAAAGTCCACAGTTTGAATGTGAAACATTAAACTTTACAAAGTTATAACAGTCATACAGCCTACAATGCATGGACAACCTGTTTCCAACACCCAGAACTGACAAGTATTAAAGTTGATTCTGAACATGTGTAACTTATGTGGGTAATAGACTGTGACAGCCAAATGCTTTTAAAATACATGTGCAATTTGCAAATGCAATGAAGACTGATCTCAGACATTTGTCAGCAACTCTCCCAGTTATTAATGCCACAGTAATTCTACAAATCTCTTAAAATCAACAAGAAATCAAAATTCTTCACTTCTGTCAAACCAGGTGTGAAACTCCATCTCAAGAACTGTTCTGTCCTGGATTCCCTCAACAATTGCTTCTGTTCTGGTTAATTGCCCTGCATTCCTGAGTAAATGCTCTGTGATATGTATCATTGTTCACACTACAGGTCAATGATTAGGGCGAGGGATTGGAAAGTGCTACTTCCAAGTTTGCTGATGACATAGAACTGAGCAGGATATTGAAAGGACAAAGCAGCTTCAGGGCAATTTACATACGGGGTATGTCCGTGTGTGTGTGTTTCTGTGTCTGTGTGTGTGTGTGTGTGTGTGTGTGTGGGTGTGGGTGTGTGTGGGTGTGTGTGTGTCTGTGTGTGTGTGTGTGTGTGTGTGTGTGTGTGTGTGTCTGTGTGTGTGTGGGTGTGGGTGTCTGTGTGTGTGTCGCAGCAGAGACGGTAATAATATGGATAAGTGTGAAGTGATACACGTTGATGTGAGCAACACATTGGTGGAATATTATTTGAATGGCAATTGGGAAAGTTTGGGCATGCTGGTATACTGGTCATGATAGCAAGCATCGTGCAGCAAGCCATTAGCAAAGGCAAATGGTACATTGGCCCTGACTGCAAGAGGAGTTTAAGCTAAGAAGAAGGATGTTTTACAGCAGAATACAGTGCCTTGGTGAGACCACACCTGTGTACTGAGTGCAGTTTTTGTCTCTACCTAAGATAGGATACAGCTGTCACAGAGAGAGTGCAGGAGAGCTCAAATAATCTCATCCCACCCTCTCCCTCCACCACCCCCCTCATACATTTTGCTGCTTTTGGCCCAAGAACTATATCTAACTCTTTTTTGAAAGCATTTGGGCCTCAACCCTTTTCTGTGATAGAGAATTCCACAGGCTCACTCTCTCGGTGATGACATTTCTCCTCATCTCAGTCCTGAATAGGAACAACAAGGTGCAGGGCTGGATGAACACAGCAGGCCAAGCAGCATCATAGGAGCAGAGAGGCTGATGTTTCGGGCCTAGACCCTTCATCAGAAAAGGGGGAGGGGAAGGGGGTTCCGAAATAAATAGGGAGAGAGTGGGTTGCAGGAACAGCAACTCATATTCCGCTTGGGAACCCTGCAGCCCAATGGTATCAATGTGGATTTCACAAGTTTCAAAATCTCCCCTCCCCCTACCGCATCCCAAAACCAGTCCAGCTCGTCCCTGCCTCCCTAACCTGTTCTTCCTCCCACCTATCCCCTTCTCCCACCTCAAGCCGCACCTCCATCTCCTACCGACCAACCTCATCCCGCCCCCTTGACCTGTCCGTCCTCCCTGGACTGACCTATCCCCTTCCTAACTCCCTACCTACACTCACCTTTACTGGCTCCATCCCCGCCTCTTCGACCTGTTTGTTTCCTCTCCACCTATCCTCTCCTCTATCCATCTTCTATCCGCCTCCCACTCTCTCCCTATTTATTTCAGAACCCCCTTCCCCTCCCCCTTTTCTGATGAAGGGTCTAGGCCCAAAACGTCAGCCTCTCTGCTCCTATGATGCTGCTTGGCCTGCTGTGTTCATCCAGCCCTGCACCTTGTTGTCTCGGATTCTCCAGCATCTGCAGTTCCTACTATCCCTGAATAGGAACAGTTTCTCCCTGTCTGCTCCGTCTGGCCCACTCTGGATTTTGCAAATCTCACTCAGATCTGATACTGGGAGTGCTGTAGTGTGCAGCAGTGTTAAGGTCTAGCTGTCATGTGAGACCACACTTCTGTCTGCAACACAACCCACAGATCTCCCAGCATGGGCTGTTAGCTACTGAGGGGCTCTCTGAATCAGTCTCACACTTGATCTGACTCACTCTTGTTCCTGCCCCTTGTCCCACATTGGCTGTTACAACAACTTACATTTATAAAGCACCTTCCACAAAATGAAACGTGATTCACCGTGCAGTTCCTGAACAGTTCCCTAACTCCAAATCCCCAAGGCTGGCTCGGACAATAACTTCCACAAATCCAGAAATAGTGGAGTATGAAGAGGAAATGAACGCCTTCAAACGTCGCCATTTTCTTGAATTCCCCCAACAGCAACAGCAAGGTGTAGTTGGCTGACAGGGTGTACAGTCGCACATACAGCCACCGTTCTTAAAGTAGACGAGAGACGCAGGAAAATGTACAAAGGCGATGCCAGAGCATGGGGTCCCAGCAGTTGAAGGCACAGACACCAATGATGGGGGGATGGGAATCAAGGGATGCTCAAAAGGCCGGAGTTAGAGGGGCATAGAGAATAGAATGAGAGAAGATTGCAGAAATAGAGAGGGGTGAGGCTACAGAGAGGTATTAAAATGGGGTAAGAGGTTTAAATGAATTAATATCCTAGAGGAAGTGGCATGTGACATGACAGGCTGAGACAACAAGGTGTAGAGCTGGATGAATACAGCAGGCCAAGCAGCATCAGAGGAGCAGGAAGGCTGATATTTCGGGCATAGACCCTTCTTCAGAAATTGACAGGTTGTTGTGGAAAATTGGTCACTTTTCCTAAAGCTAGGTCTGAAAGTTGCAAATTAAGATGCTGCTTGGCCTGTTGTGTTCATCCAGCTCTACACCTTGTTAATATCTTAATTGTTTGTAATTGTTTGGTTCACACTCTCTAGCTGCCTGGATAGGACTGGAACTTTCAGTCAGTTGGAGCATATTCTGTCAGATCCCGAACACAGAAACAGGACCTCAACATGACTGCAGTACTGGCTGCTCACTCATAGCTTTGAGAGTACAGAATAGACCTGCCTGCAGAAAGAAATAAGGAGAGAGAAACTAGTGTGATACTCTGCTCTGCTTTCTACATTCCCAATGATTGATTAGGGCTCCAAGGCTAATTCATTATCAACACAAATTATCATCGGGTGTTCCAGAATTTCTCAGAAACAGAGTGAGCAAGCTTAAACAACTCTGGGCAGGTTAAAAAAAAACACTGGCGACACAACTCTCAAACACATGACAGGGAATGTTGTCCAACTTTAATTTACACAAGTCTTTGTTGATTTCTTCACTTAGAGGCAAAGCTGGCAAGACCCTTAAGTCAGGAGTGTGATGTAATACTCCCAACTTGCCTGGATGGATGTAGCTCCAACAACACTATAGAAGCTTGATACCATCCAGGACAAAGCAGCCGCTTGATTGGTACCACATCCACAAACATCCCACTCCCTCCACCACCGACGCTCAGTAACAGCAGTGTGTACTATCTACAAGATGCACTGCAGAAATTCACCAAAGATCCTCAGGCAGCACCTTCCAAACCCACCAACACTTCCATCTAGAAGGACAAGGGCAGCAGATACATGGGAACACCACCCCCTGCAAGTTCCTCTCCAAGTCACTTATGTAAGAACATAAGAACCAGAAGCAGGAGTAGGCCATTCGGCCCCTCAAGCCTGCTCCACCATTCAATAAGATCATGGCTGATCTTCCTTTGGACTCACCTTCACTTACGCACCCGCTCCCCCAAAACCTTAATTCTTTCACTATTCAAAAATTTCTCTATCTTTGCCTTAAAAACATTAAATAAGGTAGCCTCAGCTGTTTCTCTGACCAGGGAATTCCACAGATTCACAACCCTTTGGGTGAAGAGGTTCCTCCTCAGCTCAGTCCTAAATCTGCTCCCCCTTATTTTGAGGCTATGCCCCTAGTTCTAGTTTCACTCGCCAGTGGAAACAACCTCCCTGCTTCTGTCTTATCTATTCCCTTCATAATTTTATGTTTCTATAAGATTCCCCCCTCATTTTTCTAAATTCCAATGAGTACAGTCCCAGACTACTCAATCTCTCCTCATAAGCAAAGCCTCTCAACTCTGGATCCCACCTGGTGAACCGCCTTTGCACCCCCTCCAGTGCCAGTACATCCTTTCTCAAGTAAGGAGACCAAAACTGTACACAGTACCCCAGGTGTGGCCTCACCAGCTCTTTATACAGCTGCAGCATAACCTCCCTGTTTTTAAACTCCATCCCTCTAGCAATGGAGGACAATATTCCATTTGCTGCTTTAATTACCTGCTGCACCTGCAAACCAACCATCTGTGAACCATGCACAAGGACACCCAGGTCCTTCTGCACAGCAGCATGCTGTAATTTTTTACTGTTCAAGTAATAGACCTTTTTACCGTTATTCCTTTCAAAATGGATGACTTCACATTTATCAACATTGTCCTCCACCTGCCAGATCTTGCTCATTCACTTAACATATCTATATCCCTATGTAGGCTTTCACCATCCTCGCTTGGAAATATATCGCCATTCCTTCACTGTCGCTGGGTCAAAATCCTGGAATTCCCTCCCTAAGGGCATTGTGGGTCAACCCACAGCACATGGACTGCAGCGGTTCAAGAAGGCAGCTCACCCCCACCTTGTCAAGGGGCAATAAATACTCTGAGCCAGCAATGCCCACATTCCATGAACAAATATTTAAAAAATTAGGAATGGGTAAAAGATTCTGGCTGGACCAGTGGAGGTCCCATCCCGAGATTAAATGTTTTAAAAACAACATGCTGGTTTTGTTTAATAACTCCACTTCTCGCACCTCCTGCTCTGATATCTCACGCCTGAGTCAGTTAGAATCAGCAGATACAGGAATGAGCTCAGCTGCTCACTGCTACAACATGTTGCAATCAATCCCAACCAGGCATCCAAGCCCCACACCCCTCCATCTGCAGTGGATATGTGCCGTGCCTGTTGGTTTTCAAGGTAAAACAGAGCTGTGCAACTAACATCAAAGCCTGCAGGCTAAGGCTTAACTTAACAAAGCATCAGCTGCTCCCTGCCAATTAGTAAGCAGGTTTGGATGTTGTTGTTGGCTTGCTTGAAAAATTAATGACAAATACATTTATCAAGAGCAGTCCCAAGCACGATTGATGCAAAGCAGGTGTACAAACCAGGGAACAAAATCATTCTCACTTCTCAAAAGCCAAAGTGCACGCCTAGTTTCACCAAACAGTGGCTGGGAGTCTGCAAAGGCTACCCAAGATCAAAGAACAGTACAGCACAGGAATAGACCCTTCGGCCCACCAAGACTGTGCTGACACATGATACTCTCCTAAACTAAAAACCTTCTTGGCTCTACACGGTCGGTAACCCTGGGAATATTCCCTGCCTATTCCTGTACCTGTCAAGGTGCCTCTTAAATGTTGCTATTGTATCCACCTTCACTACCTTCTCTGGCTGTGCATTACAGGCACTTACCACCCTCTGCGTAAAGAATCTGCCTCTCACATCTCCTTTAAACATAGAGTCATTGAGACATACAGCATGGAAACAGACCCTTGAGCCCAACTCTTCCATGCTGACCAGATATCCCAATCTGTCCTACTCCCATTTGCCAGCATTTGGCCCATTTCCCTCTAAACCCTTCCTATTCATATACCCATCCAGATGCCTTTTAAATGTTGTAATTGTACCAGCCTCCACCACTTCCTCTGGTAGCTCATTCCACACACACACCACCCTCTGTGTGAAAACATTTCCCCTCAGCTTCTTTTTAAATCTGAAAAATTTTAAATTTGAAAACTTACCTCCTTTTACCCTAAAGGCCATTAACCCCCACAATCTCACTCCACCCTTGTGTTGTATTCATTCAGTTTAATTCCAACAGGAATTTCCAACAGAGGAGAATCAATAAATGATGGAAATAGCAGTCATTTGAAAGAACGAAAGGCCATACTGGATCAGTATTTATGTTCAGACTGGAAAAATCAGGTGGGCAAAGGGAAGGAGTCTACTGAATGCTTTCGAGGCAATGTCTTTCAATGTCACATTCCTTAGCCAAGCAGACAACAGGCTATCCAAGTAAAAACTAAAAGAACTGCGGATGCTGTAAATCAGGAACAAGAACAGAAGTTGCTGGAAAAGCTCAGCAGGTCTGACAGCATCTGTGAAGGAAAAAACAGAATGAACGTTTCGGGCCCTGAGGAAGGGCCATTGGACCCGAAACGTTAACTCTGTTTTTTCCTTCACAGATGCTGCTAGACCTGCTGAGCTTTTCCAGCAACTTTGTTTTTGTACAGGCTACCCAAGGTGTGGAGTGGTACACCCACTGGAGGGTTAATTAATGATTTTGGTGTGAAGGCACTCCCTGGAATTGTACATTGCCTTGAATGGAGAGAAGAATGTGTTAATAAATTACAAATAAGGCCATAGCATGAAAGTGGAACTGGCTAAAATGAGCTGGTTACATTAAGGAATAGGTTGATAGAGATGTAGTGGCCCACATTTAAGGAATA
>NC_063338.1:97128385-97136491 GCF_021869965.1 Rhincodon typus
CACATTTAAGGAATAGGTTGATAGAGATGTAGTGGCCCACATTTAAGAAGAGATTACAGAATGAATGTACGGTTATGTTGAAAGGGAAAGTCAGCCAACATTATCAAAGACCACCCCCCCCATCCCGGTTATAATCTCTTCCATCGGGGATAAAAGTTCAAAAACACGAACGAACAGATACAAGAACGGCTTCTTCCCCGCTGTTATCAGATTTATGAACAGACCTCTCGTATATCAGAGTTGATGTTTCTGTGCATCTTCTCTGTAGCTGTAACACTATATTCTGCATTCTGTTCTATTACTCTGATGTTTGTATGTAAGGTATTATTTGTCTGGATAGCACATAAAACAATACTTTTCACTGTATCTCAGTACGTGTGACAATCGTAAATATAATCAAAAAGCTATGTGAAACACTAGAAGATATGGAATGGTTTGGATCTTTCCTAATTTTTCTTGGATATGAAGCCAACAGGATAAGGTATTCATTTCTGAAGAAGGGTCCAGACCCAAAACGTCAGCTTTCCTGCTCCTCTGATGCTGCGTTCATCCAGCTCTACACCTTGTTATCTCAGATTCTCCAGCATCGGCAGTTCCTACTATCTTAGGATAAGGTATCTGTCAGTTCTTTAGGATGCCTGAGTTCCAACTGCCAAAGCAATCATAGAATCCCTACAGTGTGGAAGCAGGCTGTTCAGCCCATCAAGTCCACACTGACCCTCTGAAGAGCATCCCACCCAGACCCATCCCCTACCCACCTCAATCCCTGTAACTCTGCATTTCTCAAGGCTAACTCACCTAGCCTGCATATCCCTGAACACTATGGGCAATTTAGCATGGTCAATCCACCCTAACCTACACATCTTTGGACTGTGGGAGGAAACCAGAGCACCCGGAGGAAACCCACACAGACACAGGGAGAATGTGCAAACTCCACACAGACAGTCGCCCGAGGGTGGAATCGAACCCGTGTCCCTGGCGCTGTGAGGCAGCAGTGCTAACCACTGAGCCACCTGCCGTGCTTCAGTTAGCTAACCTTCTTCACCCAGCTTACAGAAGGCACCCAACTGAAAGGGGGACAAAGTGAGCATTTCAAAGGCTCCCCAAAGGCTTCCCTCAAGCAATGCAACATCAATGTCACGCTGGGGATATCCTCATTTGGAAGAAACTGACTTAGAGCAACCTCCTGTATGAAGGGACACAATTCTTTGAGAACATCCATCGACAAGAGGAAGTACGGAAAAGGCACTAGAGAAAGGAATGCCCGTGATCCGAGGAGTCATCCCAGGAATGCCAGGGGTCAAGGACCAATTCCACCTCTCAGAAACACCTGCCAAATGTGTGGTGGGAGATGTAGCTCTAGGATGGGGTTTGTCAGCCACACAAGGACCCGCAGAATCCCATGAACCCAGTAACATGGAATTTCCAAGGTGGACAATTCAACTCACGAGTGAGTGATTGCTGCCAATAACGACAACAGCAGAAAAGCAAGCGACTTCAGAGAAAAACACAACAGGAAAGCTTTGAAGGAGATAACAGGTGGAGTTTATGACCCTTAACTGCTACTAAATCTGGTTTTGAAAAAGATGTGGGCACCTCTATGTTGATGATTGCCTCAGGATCCTTTTTGGATCCTTAGGTTCCTGAGTTCACAGGCCTTAGTGTTCAGGAATTGCAAAAGTCCATCTATCCCAACTAAAGTGTCTGGGATACTTCAAACTGAAGATTTTTGATGGGTCTATGGCTACCAGCAATTCAATTTCATTAAGAAATCCAGTGGATCTTGAGGAATTATCAAATTCTATTGTTCCCTTCCCATTCCAAAAAAGTCACACTGGACTCGAAATGTTAGCTCTGTTTCTGTCTCCACAGATGCTGCCAGACCTGCTGAGTTTCTCCAGCAATTTCTATCTTTCTATCAAATCCTATCACTGCTTTCTAGATGCTTGGCCAACAAGGTGTACATTTTTATGTCATTTTCCACTTTTCTTTACCAACAAAATCCCCTCTGCAGAGACTGTTACCTTTCTGTGTTGTATGAGTGTGTCTATGTTTGGAGCAGTTTTAATTCCAGATCGTGGTTAGATGCTAATCAGTGTTTTCCATTTGTTTTAAGAACAAGTTTTGTTTTATAATAACTGGATTATACCGAGTTCATTTAAGAAACCTGACAAAAGTCTCTTTTATTCTGGAGAGCAGGACAAAAGGGAAGCAACTGGCCGTTTTGGTGATGAATTGAAACATTTATACAAAAGGTGTAAGTGGCAGAGGATTAGGACTGGATTCTCAACACATTCCTCCATCACAGTCATAACATTCCATTGAGAAAGAAACATTCCAGGGGAAAGTCCCATCAACTGCGGTTCACTAAAAATGCTAAAGACAACATCAAACTTCAAGAGAATGCCAATAAATGCACAAAGTAAGTTAGCAGGTTACAGGTTTGGAATCAACAGTAAATAAAAGCAAGGAGTGACTAAAAGATTAACAAAGAGGGATTAATAAGGATTAATAAAGGATGAGAGAAATGTAAAAACAGCGAGTACGAATTTCAAAGGATATTTAAAACGAGAAAAGGATTAACAAATTGAGTGCTAGCCATGTAGAAAGTCGATCTGGGGAGTTAATCATAGAAAATACAGAGATGGCAGATGATTTTTTTTTTATTCATTCATGGGATGAGGGCATCGCTGACCAGGCAGCATTTATTGCCCATCCCTAATTGCCCAGAGGGCAGTATCAGAGTCAGCCACATTGCTGTGGGTCTGGAGTCACATGTAGGTAAGGATGGCAGTTTCCTTCCCTAAAGGACATTAGTGAACCAGATGGGTTTTTCCCAACAATCAGCAATGGATTCACGGTCATCATTAGATTCTTAATTCTGTTTATTTATTAGATTCATATTCCACCATCTGCCATGATGGGATTTGAACCCTGGTCCCCATAACTTTATCTGGTTCTCTGGATTAACAACGAAATGATAATACCATTAGAGGATTGCCTTCCCTTAATGAATTGAAGAGGTTTTTTTGCATCAGTCTTCACTGTAGAGGATCCAATTACAATCACAGAGAAAGCTGGCAATTGGAGAACAGAAGGAAGGGAAGAACTCAAGAAAAGTACAATCACCAAGTGAAATGGTACTGAATAAGCCCACGGGTGTTGGAGGTTGTATATTGGCATGGACAGAGAATTAGTGAATAGGCTGCAAACAGTGAGTGGGGATAAGGGGTTCTTTTTCAGGTTAGTGACCTGTGACCAATGGGGTTCCACAGGGATCAGTGCTGGGACTGCAACTGTTTATAATATATATTAATGACTTGGAGGAAGGAAGTGAATGCACTGCAGCCAAATTTGCAAATGTCACAAAAATAGGAAAAACAAGTTGCGAAAGGGATAGAAACAGTTTACAGAGAGATATTGATAGGTTAAGTAAGTGGGCAAAAATTTGGCAAATGGGGTATAATGTGGGAACATGTGAAGTTGTTCATTTTGGAAAGGAGAAAAAAAGAACATTTAAATGGAGAAAAACTGCAGAAAGCTGTAACACAGAGGGACTCAGGGGGACTTGTGCACAAAACACAGAAAGCTAGTTCATAGAGGCAGCAGGTAGTCAGGAAGGCTCAGGGAATGTTGGCCCCTTATTCCATGGGGGTTGGAGTATAAGAGTAGAGAAGTCTTCTGCAGCTGGACAAGGTGCGGGGGAGACCACATCAGGAGTAGTGTGAGCAGTTTCGGTCCCATTACTTAAGGAAAGATATCATTTCATTGAAGTCCGTTTAGAGAAAGTTCACTCGGATGATCCCTGGTGTGGAGGGATTGTCTCATGACCAAAGATTAAACAGGTCTGGGTCCAGACCCGAAACGTCAGCTTTCCTGCTCCTCTGATGCTGCTTGGCCTGCTGTGCTCCTCCAGCTCTACATCTTGTTACCCCTTGAGAGGGAGGCAATGTCCTCGTGGTATTATCACTGGACTGTTAATCTAGAGACCCTGTTAATGTCCTGGGGACAAAAACAGAAGTTGCTGGAAAAGCTCAGCAGGTCTGGCAGCATCTGTGAAGGAAAAATCAGAGTTAACTTTTTGGGTTCAGTGACTCTTCCTCAGAACTGATGGTAGCTGGCTTGCATGTAGAAAATAGGGAGGCGAATGGGTAAGGGAGTAAATGGTAGGATAAAGGATAGAGCCTGAAGAGAGAGAAGAATAGTTGGATAGACAAAGGAGTTGATAAAGATCTGGCTGGGAGGGTGAATAGTTGTTAATGGGGACTGTTAGTGACTAACAACAGGGGGTGTGTAATGGCAGACTGTGTGGTAACAAGGCCTGGTGTGTGGGGTAGGGGGCTGGGACATGGGAGAGGTTAGGCCCTAGCATTATTGAACTCAATATTGAGTCCGGAGAGCTGTAGGGTCCTCAAGCGGAAAATGAGATGTTGTTCTTCCAGCTTATGTTGGGCTTCACTGGAACACTGCAGCAAGCCAGAGACAGAGATGTTGGCCAGGGAGCAGGGTGGTGCGTTAAAGTGGCAGGCAACAGGTAGTTCAGGGTCTTTTTTGCGAGCAGAACATAGATGTTCTGCGAAACGGTCGCCCAGTCTACGCTTCGTTTCCCCAACGTAGAGGAGACCACATTGTGAGCAGCGAATGCGGTAGACTAGATTCTGGGAAGTGCAGGTGAAGTGTTGCTTCACCTGGAAGGTATGTTTGGGCCCTTGGATACTGCAGAGGGAGGAGGTAAGTGGACAGGTGTTGCACCTTCGCCGGTTACAGAAGGTGCCGTAGGGCTGTTGGGGTGTTCGGGGGTGAAGGAAGAATGGACCAGCGTGTCCCGGAGAGAACGGTCCTTGTGGAAGGCAGACAAGGGAGCAGAGGGGAATATGTGTCTGGTGATCTGGGTTTGAATCCTGCCATGGCAGATGGAATTTCAACTCAATAAGAATCTAGAATTAAGAGTCTAATGATGTTGATTGTCAGGAAAAACCCATCTAAGCACAGTCTGAGAATAAAGGGGCACTAGTTTAAGACTGCGATGGGGAGGAATTTCCTCTCTCAGAAAGTTGTGAGTCTTTGAAACTCCTGCCACAGAGAGCTATGGGGGCAGAGCCCTTGTGTATATTTAAGGCTGAGATAGATTCTTGATCAGTCGGGGAATCCAAGGTTTCAAGGAAAGGGCAGCAAAGTGGACATGAGGAATGTTGGATTGGCCATGATCCTATTGAATGGTGGAGGAGGCTTGAGGGGCTGAGTGGCCTCCTGTTCCTATTCCTTATGGTCTTATAAACTTAAATTGGACCTCCCATGTTTTGCATTGGGCCTGGAGACAGCGTCTTGATTGGCTGCTTCTGGGAAGCTCGCACGTGGCATGTTGTCATACTTCCTTCCAGGTATCCAATCAGATTTGAGGCTAATTTTGAGATCCCGAACGCCATGGCAAAATCCATCCCATAGTTTCCCACATTACTGAGGGCAGTGTGCAGGCCATCAGCATCACACCGACTGTACAAAGAGAATGAGATGAAATGGTGTTGCCTTAACTCAAAGCCCAATCATTACAGCACAGTACCACGGGAGCAATGGTTGAAGTTTCAGTTTCAGGATTTATTCACATCCTTTGGGTCTGAGCCTCCTTTTCTTGAGGCTCACCTTAGCCACTGAGTGGCTGAAATTCTACTTTCACTTTCTCCTCCGAGCTCAGCATCCCGATGGTAGGATAGAAACCCCCAGGCGGGATCCGACTCTCCTTCTTCCCAATTATCTTTCCATTCCGGGAGAAAAACACCTGGAGAAAGAGGGATTGGGTGTCAGTTCAGGAGGATTGGAGGGTGTGAGGTACAGGCCTCCATCAGATCAACAAGCACAGGCTGAGCACTTGGACAACCCCCTTCACCAATTCCCATCGCCTCCACCTGAAATTAACTCAACCATAGCCTCCTGTAGTAGAGGCACTGAAACCCACGCCCTCGCCGTGCCCATCATTGCCCACGTGCACTGCTGCGGTTCAAGAAGGCAGCTCGCTACCACTTTCTCAAGGCGCAACTAGGGATGGGGGGCAATAAATGCTGGGCCCAGTCAGTGATGTCCATGCCCCACAAGTGAATAAAAAATGACTGGCTCCCCAAGTCTCACACATCCTGACCGTTTCTCCACACAACCCGATGAACCAGGAACAAGAGCAGGCCACTCAGCCCTTCATAAGAACGTAAGAAATAGGAACAGGAGTAGGCCATTCAGTCCATCAACCCTGTTCTGCCATTCAATAGGATCATGGTTGATCCAACATTCCTCACATCCTCTTTCCTGCCCTTTCCCTGTAACCCTTGATTCCCCGATCGATCAAGAATCTATCACAGCCTTAAATATACACAAAGACCCACAGCTCTCTGTGGCAAGGGGTTCCAAAGACTCTCAACTCTCTGAATGTCCATTTGGCACTGAGGCCTGGATAGTGACCACGGACCCTCCCACCCAGAGCCTAACTCCATCGGGAATGAATCAGGATTCAGGGCCCCTGCCCAGAAAGTTCAATCCCCATCAGGCCTCCCCCTCCCCAACCCTCCCAATCACCAAAGCAGGAAATTCTGAGCACTGTAACTACAATCTCTTGGGGACACACTGCAGAAACACAGTCTCTCTCTGAAAGCTGTCTGTCCCCCTGTTTCAAATTAAAACTATTTACACTGGTCTGTGTTTGCTCCAAACTTCACAAACTCAGTACTTTGATCAGACTGAACAGGAAATAGAACAGGGAAACTGGCCATTCAACCCTGCTAGCCCATGCTGGTCATTATGAACATATACATAGAGAACTAGGAGAAGGATTCAGCCATTTGACCTTTCGAGCCTGTTCCATCATTCAATATGATCATGTCTGATGTTTGACCTCAATGCTATATACCCATTCTCTCCACGCACCCCTCCATGTGTCTACCATCGAGAAAGTGTATTTATTGGCTTTGTTGTGTTCAAGTCGAACCTCGTTCTGAGTGTTTCCTCAATGAGGAGCTATAAATCAGATCACTCAGGAGGGAATGTGCTCAATGAAACTTTTCAGAGTGCCACAATTTGGCTTTTAAAGACAATTTCTTAACTGCAGGTTCAGTTCCTTTTTCTATTTGGCCTCAACCTTCACCATCTTTGTAACTTCGCAAAACTCTGCAATCTTCAGAAATGTTGTGGTTGGTTCGTTTGTTGTTCCGCAGATGTTTCATTACCCTCATGGGTAACACCATCAGTGCAGCCTATGATGAAGCCTCGGTGTGTTTTCCCGCCTGGTTTTTAAACTCTGGGGTCCGTCGATCTGGAATACCTCACTTCTGGTTTTCCTTCGTAGTGGAGAGTATATGGGGTCTAGCTCTATGTGTTTGTTGATGGCTTTCTTTGTGAAGAACCAGGCTTCTAGGAATTCTCGTGCCTGTCTCTACTTTGCTTGACCCAGGATCCTGGTGTTGCCCAAATCGAAATGGTGGTTTTCCTTATCCAGGTGGATGGAGATGAGTGAGTATTGGTCATGTCGTTTTGTTGGTGTTCGTGTACCCTTGTGGTTAATTTGCTTCCTGTATGTCCAATGTAATGTTTGTCACTGTCTCTGCAGGGAATCTTGCATGGGATTTCCTAGAGGCCTGGTTCTCCATGAAGAAAGCAATCAATAAACACATAGAGCTAGATCCCATAAACACTCAACTGTGAAGGAAAACCAGAAGTGAGGTAATCCAGCTCAACTGACACCAGAGTTTAAATACCAGGTGGGAAAACACAACGGCGCTTCATCGTAGACAACAAGGTGCAGGGCTGGATGAACACAGCAGGCCAAGCAGCATCATAGGAGCAGATCGTAGGCTGTACTGATGATGTTACCCAGCAGTGTAATGAAACATCAGCGGAACAAAGAACCAGCTCAGCGAGCCAACCAACCACAACATGCACAACCCGAGCTACAAATCTACTCTAAAACCTAACAGAATCTTCCAAAATCTCTGTCCTCAATGACTCCACTGTTTCAAATACCAAAATATCCATCCTTACACTGTCGGAGGGTCAGTGCTGAGGGAGTGCCGCACTGTCGGAGGGTCAGTGCTGAGGGAGTGCCGCACTGTCGGAGGGTCAGTGCTG
>NC_063338.1:97136501-97141023 GCF_021869965.1 Rhincodon typus
GTGCTGAGGGAGTGCCGCACTGTCGGAGGGTCAGTGCTGAGGGAGTGATGGGTTTATGTGTTTTCTGCCCACTGGTGTAGACATTAATGTTTCCAGGGCATCGTTGATTGTGTAAGGGAATGGGCCCTGGTGCACCTCCCCATTTTTATTTCCGAATGTGCGGAGTGTTCCCTGGCACTGTCCACCGTTGCCCCCATGTGTGATCTTACTTTGCGAAAACTGTCTCTCCTTCACCTTTCTTGGAAAGCTCTCTGTGGCTTTCTGAAGGACGTTACCTGGGACTATAATTCCTTTCTCTTTGTGTGGTTGTGGGGGAGGAGATTACCACAACCATTCACACCGCCCCACAGTTGTTTGTGTTGGAATGTTCTGGAAGGGCTTGCTGCACCTTGCTGTCGTCACTCACCACGGCTTTCTGTGCCTGGCGATGGCTGTCTCGACATCCCTCTGCCTCGTCGTTGTCGTCATCTTCAGAGTCTGTGCAGTGTAAGATGGCCCCTGTGGGCTGCCTTCCTGTGTCCTTGCTTTGCTGGAGATCCTCTTTCCCATAAGTGTCACACTCTCCTACAACACAGAGACTCAGTCAAGGCCCACTGCTTCATCTTCTCAGACAATCTCTACTCTTTCGGCTTTTCTGTGTTCACGGAGTGAGCATGTTGCTCACTGCAGGGGACAGTAAAGACTCTGCTGTGGGTCTGGAGTCACATGTAGGCCAGAGCAGGGAAAGGATGGTAGATTTCCTTCCCTGAAGAGATCCAAGTGGGTTTTTATCACAATCAATGATGGTTACATGGTCATCTTTAGACTAGCTTTTAATTCTAAGTTTTATCAGAATCAGATTATGGTGAGATCAGAATCTCATGACCTCAGAACATTATCCATAAGGTGTAGGAACACAACTGGGGCCATTCAGCCCATCGTCTCTGCTCTGCAACTCAATGAGATCATGGCTGATCTGATTATCCTCAACTCCATTCTCCTGCGTTTCCCCATCAGCCTGGGCTCTGTTGCTGATGCCTAGCCTCTGGACTTCATTCCCAGTGAAATTACTGTGACCACCCCCCCACCTCACTCACAATGAGGTGTCACCTGATATGGTGTCCCCTATCCTCCTGGTCACCTCTCCACCGCCACACCACCCAACCCCCAACCACCACAACCAGAGCCACAGGGAGGCTTCCATAATCTCCAGGTCCGTTCCTGGTGTACAAACTGAGAGTGCCAATTCAAATCCAACTCTGGAAGATTGGGAATCTGAGTCGGAGAAGGGATAACTGCTTCCATCCTGTCTCAGTGTCCCAGGGAAGAGGGCACGGAGCTCGGGACAATTCCCAGCTCTGTAAGCCTGACCTTAGAAAGTGTGCAATGGGGTTTATTTCCAGGGGTGGGGGTGGGGATGAGTGTTCTGTGTGTCAGGACAGCTGGAGTTTCTTTCTCTTTCTTTATTCACGGGATGAGGGTGTCACTAACCAGGCAGCATTTATTGCCCATCCCTAATTGCCCAGAGGGCAGTTAAGAGTCAACCACATTACTGTGGGTCTGGAGTCACATGTAGACCAGACCAGGTAAGGATGGCAGTTTCCTTCCCTAAAGGACATTAGTGATTCAGGTGGGTTTTCCCAACAATCGACAATAGATTCCTGGTCATCATTAGATTCTTCATTCCAGATTTTTTACTGAAACCGAATTCCACCATCTGCCGTGGCGGGATTTGCACCCAGGTCCCCAGAACATTACCCGGGTCTCTGGATTAACAGTCCAGCAATAATACCACTAGGTCATCACCTCCCCTTGAGTGGCTGAGCGGGAGGGCAGGTTGGATTGGAGATCTGCCTCAGCAAATCAGCACTTTATCAAAACATTAACAAGTTATACACTTACAAACAGCTCCCCTGGCCCCAGCCCTCAGAGCCCCCAGCACACTCCACAATGCCCCATCCATACTGTTGCCCATCCCTATGGTCCTTTATACCCACAATCTAACCCCTTCAGAAACCCATGCCAATGCAGTATCTACCAACTCATGCCTACTCTTTGTCCCTCACCCGCTACCGTTTCTCCTTTACCTCCCATGGACCATGTGCAATCAGCAGAGATCAGGACCCAAGGTGAGAGGAGATTAAATAAAATTCCTAAGTATCTAATGATTAACTTTTAAGTAATTTAAAAATGTGCCTTGATAAAACGCATTCATAACACTGGATCTCACAGGGTCAAAACAATAAGATCGAGGAGCAGAATTAAGCCATTCAGCCCATCAAATCTGCTCCACCATTTGATCATGGCTGATATGTTTCCCAATCCCTAATTCCTGGAATTCCCTCCCTAAGGGACATTGTGGGTCACCCACAGCACATGGACTGCAGCGGTTCAAGAAAGCAGCTCACCCCGACCTTCTCAAGGGGGCAACTAGGGACGGGCAATAAATGCTGGGCCCAGACAGTGATACCCACATCTCACAGGTGAGTAATAAAGATGTAATTTGTACTGTTAACAATTGCAAAGAGCAACACTTAAAGAACATTGTGCCCCACCCCACCCTGCAGCCCTACAGCACATCTGAATGCTTTAGGCTTTTGTGTGAAATGTTAGGCTTCGAGCCCTGAGCCTGTAACCCCAGCAGGCTCAGGCAGCTACATATACAACTAAAACAAAGGTGCTGGAAAAGCTCAGCAGGTCTGGCAGCATCTGTGAAGGAGAAAACAGAGTTAACATTTCGGGTCCGGTGACAGCTACATGTCTGGGTCTGCTGATACCTCCATAACCCTCACCTACCCCCAAACCCCTACCCCCCACCCCCCACCCCACCCAAACCATTAGACACAAATTAATGTGTGGGTCAGGTTTGTGGGTAGAACCTGTGAGCTCAGACCCTGGAGCTGTTTCATAAAGACAGAGAGACTCCCATTCAGGCCAGGGAGGGAGGGAGACTGAGGGAGAGGGAGAAGGAGTGAGGGAGAGCAGGGGAGGGGGAGAGGCAGTGAGGGACCAGGAGAGGGGGATAGGGAGTGAGGGAGAGGGGCGAGGCAGAGAGGGAGTGAGGGCGCCCAAGGGAGGGGGATAGGAAGTGGGGGAGGGGGCGAGGAGTAGACGGAGTGAGGGAGCCCAAGGGAGAGGTGAGAGAGTGAGGGAAAGCAGGGAAGGGCAGAGGGAGTGAGGGAGACTGGGGCAGGGGGAGAGGGAGTGAGGGAGCTAAGGGGAGGATGATATGGAGTGAGGGAGAGAGATGAAGGGCAGAGAGGTGAAAGGGAAAGGGAGGGAGGGATAGCAGGGGCAGGGAGGGGGAATGACGGAGAGTAGGAGAGGGAGTGAGGGAGCTGATGAGCACACAGAGTGTTGGGGTGTACAAAGTGAGCAGGATCCCACAGTGTGGGGAATACACACCTTCACTGTCCAGGTGAAAATCCCGTGGGAACATGATTCCACAGCCCATGATATCCCCCTTGTGACAGCGTGGGCCGAATGGATGTCCCACTCCATTCCCGTAGAAAATCTTCCCATCATCTGAAAAGCAACAAACCAGTTTGATCGGATCATTGAGCAAACAGTGATCATAGAGTCATAGAGTCATAGAGTCATACAGCATGGAAACAGACCCTTCGGTCCAACTAGACCATACCGACCATGTTCCCAAACTAAACCAGTCCCACTTGCCCGCATTTGGCCCATATTCCTCCAAACTCTTCCTACTTGTGCACTTATCCAAATGTCTTATAACCGTTGTAAATGTATCTAAATCACTTATATAAACAGTTAATCAATAGCTTCAGAGATAGTAGGAACTGCAGATGCTGGAGAATCCGAGACAACAAGGTGCAGGGCTGGACGAACACAGCAGGCCAAGCAGCATCATAGGAGCAGAGAGGCTGACGTTTCGGGCCTAGACCCTTCATCAGAAAAAGGGGAGGGGAAGGGGGTTCTGAAATAAATAGGGAGAGAGTGGGAGGCGGATAGAAGAGGGATAGAGGAGAGGATAGGTGGAGAGGAAACAAACAGGTCGAAGAGGTGGGGATGGGGCCAGTAAAGGTGAGTGTAGGTGGGGAGTTAGGGAGGAGATAGGTCAGTCCAGGGAGGACGGGCAGGTCAAGGGGGCGGGATGAGGTTAGTAGGTAGGAGATGGGGGTGCGGCTTGAGGTGGGAGGAGGGGATAGGTGGGAGGAAGGACAGGTTAGGGAGGCGGGGACGAGCTGGACTGGTTTTGGGATGCGGTAGGGGGAGGGGAGATTTTGAAACTTGTGAAATCCACATTGATACCATTGGGCTGCAGGGTTCCCAAGCGGAATATGAGTTGCTGTTCCTGCAACCTTCGGGTGGCATCGTTGTGGCACTGCAGGAGGCCCAGGATGGACATGTTGTCTGAGGAGTGGGAGGGGGAGTTGAAATGGTTCGCGACTGGGAGGTGCAGTTGTTTATTGCGAACCGAGCGTAGGTGTTCTGCAAAGCGGTCCCCGAGTCTCCGCTTGGTTTCCCCGATGTAGAGGAAGCCACACCGGGTACAGCGGGTGCAGTATACCACATTGGC
>NC_063338.1:97141223-97142096 GCF_021869965.1 Rhincodon typus
GGTGTAGCACTTCCTGCGGTTGCAGGGAAAAGTGCCGGGTGTGGTGGAGCTGGAGGGGAGTGTGGAGCGGACAAGGGAGTCACGGAGAGAGTTGTCCCTCCGGAAAGCAGATAAGGGTGGGGAGGGAAAGATGTCTTTGGTGGTGGGGTCGGATTGCAGATGGCGGAAGTGTCGGAGGATGATGCGTTGGATCCGGAGGTTGGTGGGGTGGTACGTGAGGACGAGGGAGATTCTTTTTTGGTTCTTATTGTGTGGACGGGGTGTGAGGGATGAGGTGCGGGAGATGTGGGAGACACGGTTGAGGGCGTTCTCGACCACCGAGCGGGGGAAGTTACGGTCCTTGAAAAACGAGGACAACTGAGATGTACGGGAGTGGAATGCCTCATCCTGGGAGCAGATGCGGCGGAGGCGAAGGAATTGGGAATAGGGGATAGCATTTTTGCAGGAAGGTGGGTGGGAGGAGGAGTATTCTAGGTAGCTGTGGGAGTCGGTGGGCTTGAAATGAATATCGGTTTCTAGGTGGTTGCCCGATATGGAGACAGAGAGGTCCAGGAAGGGGAGAGAGGTATTAGAGATGGTCCAGGTAAACTTAAGGTTGGGGTGGAAGGTGTTAGTGAAGTGGATGAACTGTTCGAGCTCCTCGTGGGAGCACGAGGCGGCACCGATACAGTCATCAATGTAACGGAGGAAGAGGTGGGGTTTAGGGCCAGTGTAGCTACAGAAGAGGGATTGTTCCACGTAACCTACAAAGAGGCAGGCGTAGCTTGGGCCCATGCGGGTACCCATGGCTTCAATGGATTTCTAAATCTATCCTGAAACAAACTGCATCTTGATTGATTGATCGATTTATTCTCACATGTACCCAAGTACAGT
>NC_063338.1:97142596-97143218 GCF_021869965.1 Rhincodon typus
AAAACACTCCCAGGGACAGGGACAGCACGGGGTTAGATACAGAGTAAAGCTTCCTCGACACTGTCACCCCCCATCAAACACTCCTAGGGACAGGGAAAGCATGGGGTTAGATACAGAGTAAAGCTCCCTCTACACTGTAGATAATAATGGTATTGTCCATGAAACAGAAACAGACAGTGAGCTGTTTGGGAGTGCGACCATAAACAGAAATCTCTGATGAAGAAATAAACTACAGTTTCTAAATTGATGGACTTCCCGTTCTCAGAGTCTCCAGGCAGCTATCAACATCTCTACAAGACTGTTCCAGATCTAGTTTCTTGATTAAAAAAGGATTGAAGGCAAAGTCTCGCTGTTAGGATGGGAGAATGTCTGCTCAGGAGGAATGAAAGTTGAGCAGGTCATGCAGTAACTCTTACCCTGCGGAATAAACACTGACCCTGTACGGTTACACAGCGAGTGACCCTTACCCTGCTGAATAAACACTGACCCTGTACGGTTACACAGTGACCCTTACCCTGCTGAATAAACACTGACCCTGTACGGTTACACAGCGAGTGACCCTTACGCTTCTGAATAAACACTGACCCTGTACAGTTACACAGTGACCCTTACCCTGCTGAAT
>NC_063338.1:97144778-97147278 GCF_021869965.1 Rhincodon typus
CCTAGACCCTTTTCTGAAGAAGGGTCTAGGCCCGAAACGTCAGCCTTCCTGCTTCTATGATACTGCTTGGCCTGCTGTGTTCATCCAGCTCCACACCTTGTTATCTCAGATTCTCCAGCATCTGCAGTTCCTACTATTTCAGGCTCAGATCTGTGCTGTGATGGAGGAAAGTGTGGAATGACAGGAAGTAGATCATCTAAATTGGAAAAGCTTAATTTCACTGCAGGGTGAAAAGATCTATCAGAATAAAATGGAACAAGAAATTGACGTGGAAAAACTGTAAAGGTGACCCAAGAAGGGGAGTGTGTCTGAAACATATGACCAGCCAAAACTAGCCACCTCACACTGTAACTCTGCAATAAACCCAGGAAGGTTGGCTCCACAAACAGGATATTGCCGTCAAACCCAAAAAAGATGTCTTTCCCACCACACACATGACAAATGTGGTATATGAGTTTCAGTGCCAATGTGATGCCAGCTAAGTTGGCCATATATCCCAATGATTGACGGAGCGTATTAAACAACAAGACCCAGTGACCTACCACGGTGGGCAGTATGTTACTCTCTCTCCACCAGCCCGTACCTCAGAAACACACATTCAACATGAGATAAGACATCACTTATTAAACAATCCAGACTGCGTTAACACTTTCACTGGAAACCAGCCGTTTCACATGCGAGAAGCTACTTATAGAAATACTCAGGGCCCTGTTTTAAGTCACATATTGCAATTTTATTCATTAAAAAAAGGTCATGGAGACAACCATTTCCTGTTGTATTCCCATGGAAACAACCTGACCAATCAGAATCACTTCACATCAGCTCTGACGAAGAGGCATCTCGACTCGAAACAGCTTGCTCTCTCTCCACAGATGCTGCCTGACCCGCTGTGATCTCCAGCACGTTTTTGTTTTCAATCAGGAACAAGCTACCTGTACTGAGAATTAAGATTGACAGCTCTTGCTGCATCTCCATCCCGACCAGAGACCAACCAATCAGCTCCCTCTCCACATTCTGTACAGACTTTTCTAAATCTGTTCTTTGCAAGTTTAGTTCTGACAAGTGAGGATGCTACGATTCAACTTCTTGTATTCTTTAAGCAATGTTTACATTTGGTGCTGCCAAGCACTTATTTAGATACCAGACCCACAAATGAATTGAAAAACAAGACTTGGGGAGTGGTATATAGGGAAGATAACATCATTCACCTGCAACACGCCTGGCAGAACAGAAATACAATCTTCATTTATTCATTTGTGGGATGTGGGTGGTGCTGGCTGGGCCCAGCATTTATTGCCCATCCCTAGTTGCCCCTAGTTGAGAAGGTGGGGGTGAGCTGCCTTCTTGAACCGCTGCAGTGCTGTGGGTTGGCCCACAATGCCCTTAGGGAGGGAATTCCAGGATTTTGACCCAGCAACACTGTAGGAACAGCGATATATTTCCAAGTCAGAATGGTGAGTGGCTTGGGGGGACTTTGCAGGGGGTGGTGTTCCCATGTATCTGCTGCCCTTGTCCTTCTAGATGGAAGTGGTCGTGGGTTTGGAAGGTGCTGCCTGAGGGTCTCTGGTGAATTTCTGCAGCGCATCTTGTAGCTCATACACACTGCAATGTGGTGGTGGTAGAGTTGGTTGGTGCAATCATAGAATCCCTACAGTGCGGAAACTGGCCCTTCGGCCCAACAAGTCCACACCGAACCTCACAGCATCCCACCCAGACCCATCCCGCTATAACCCACCTAATCTACACCTCCCTGAACACTACGGGCAATTTAGAATGGCCAATCCACCTAACCCGCACATCCTTGGACTGTGGGAGGAAACCCACGCAGACATGGGGAGAATGTGCAAACTTCACACAGACAGTCGCCCGAGGGTGGAATTGAACCCAGGTCCCTGGCGCTGAGAGGGAGCAGTGCTAACCACTGTGCCACTGTGCCACCCGTTAAGCAAGGTTAATCAAATCCTGATGATGAGGGGGAGATAACTTTCTAACCAAGGGACACGGCCTTCAAAATATGGGAAATTTTGAGCAAACAATGGAGAAATATTTTAGAATAATGTGGCAGTTAAGGGATTCCTTAAAGGTTTGTTACCACATGATGGATAAACAAGGGTGACAGTAGAACATTCCTACAACCTGCAAGTCTTTATAAACCAAATCTCCTGCCTATCTTATTAAAACAAAATGCTAGAATGAGAAAGAATTATACAAGGTGCAATGTGAGACAGCCTGACCTGTGACCTGGTGCCACAGGAAGAATTGCTGTTCCTGGAAGGTCCCAGTGAGGAGGGTCAGTGCAAGCTTTATCTGGAGCAATGTCCCAAAATGAAATAGGAGCTGTGGAGCTGGAGGAGCAGGAGCTGTGTGTGACTGAGTGCTTCATTCACACAGTGTCTGAGGGGAAAGACAGCAGAGCTGCAACAGGACCCTCTGGGGGAGTCCATTCAGGGACACCATTTCGGGACAGGGCTCTGATTATTTTGTAGTGATGAGGGTGATC
>NC_063338.1:97150092-97162241 GCF_021869965.1 Rhincodon typus
GTGTGTTTGTGTGTGTGTGTGTGTGTGTGTGAGTCTGTTATAGGGTGTGTGTGTATGTATCTCTATGTGTGGGTGTGGGTGTGTGTGTGTGTATCTGTGTGGGTGTGTGGGTGTGTGTGTGTGTGTGTATCTGTGTGTGGGTGTGTTATGGGGTGTGTGTGTGTGCGTGTGTGTATGTCTATGTGTCTGTGTGTGTGGGTATGTGTGTGTGTGTGGGTGTCTGTGTGTCTGTGTGTGTGTGTGTGCGTGTGCGTGTGCGTGTGTGTGTGTATGTCTGTGTGTGAGTGTGCATGTGTGTGCATGTGTGTATGTGTGTGTGTGTGTGTGCGCACGTGTGTGTGTGCGCGTGTGTGTGTGTTTGTGTGTGCGTGTGTGTGTATGTCTGTGTGTGAGTGTGCGTGTGTGTGTGTGTGCGTGTGTGTGTGCGTGTGTGTGCACGTGTGTGTGCGCGTGTGTGTGTGTGTGCGTGTGTGTGTGTGCGTGCGTGTGTGTGCGTGTGTGTGTGTGTGCGTGTGTGTGTGTGTGCGTGTGTGTGCGTGTACGTGTGTGTGTGTGTGTGTGTGTGCGTGCATGTGTGTGCGTGCGTGTGTGTGTGTGTGTGTGCGTGTGTGTGTGTGTGTGTGCGTGTGTGTGTGTGTACGTGTGTGTTATGGGGTGTGTGAATAACAGACTGAACTGCCACATGAAGCTGATGGTCTCCATCCTCCCACAGCTCCCTTGCAAACCCGTATCCATCCCTCGCTGAACATTCCCTCCCAAATCCCAGCATTCCACTTCAAACGCCTGGCTCAGGCTCCACAGCGGATAAAACATGGCTTGGCTCCTCATCTCTGCTTGGACAGCTGCCTGTTAGGAAAATCTGCTTCACTCCTGCTCCAAGATGTTGTTCCCATAGTCTCCAAACTGCACGGGACCAGGAGGGGACCTTAAAGGGACATTGATCTTAAAGGGACATTGACCTTAAAGGGACATTGACCTGAAAGGGGCATTGTTTCTTTCTCAATGGGCAACAAAATGAATGTTGTCCTACCCCCGACATGGTTTTTCCCTTTTCAGAAAGACGCTGACTCCTGCTGGGATCCATACTGGATCATTCTTTACATGGACTGCAGTGGTTCAAGAAGGCAGCTCACCACCACCTTCTCAAGGGGCAACTAGGGATGGGCAGGAATGCTGGTCCAGTGAGCAACACCCATGTCCCATGAGAGAAGAAGTAAAATAAAATAGGACAAGCTGTGTTCGTGTTAATACCTCATTCAGCTACAATAGCCATCACAACTGAGCTAACCCTCTGCACATCCAAAGGCTACAGAGGCTGTCCCACCAGCAATTACCCCCAAACTCAGCTGGAATCCTCTCAAAAACCCTCTCAGTTTCCTCTCAGTTTCTCTTCCTTTTTTTACACCTTCAGGACTCTCTTCAACCTCGATCTTTCAGACCGTGCTGATCAGTCATTTCTTTATCATAGATTCATTAGGAGGAAGTCATTCAGCCCATCAAATCCATGCTGGCTCTACGTGGAGCAAACCATTCAGCCCGACTCCACCCATTCTAGCACCTGCAGGGTGATCTCTGTTAAGGGTCCAAGTCATTGACCTTGTGCACCAACGTTTGCGCGAATGATTGCTCTCCCATTCCCCTTCCATCTCCTGCCCAAAATTCCCAATCCGTTCCTCCCAATTCCTTCTGCCAACAGCCAATGGGAAAAGAGATAGTAGGAACTGCCAATGCTGGAGAATCTGAGATAACAAGGTGTGGAACTGGATGAACACAGCAGGCCAAGCAGCATCAGAGGAGCAGGAAAGCTGACGTTTCGGGTCTGGACCCTCCTTCAGAAAATGAGTTCATCCAGCTCTACACCTTGTTTTCTCAGCCTATGGGAAAAGACTTCTTTGTCTATCTCATTAAAACCAGTCTTGTCCAGCCGTTTAAATCACTGCACAATCTCCTTTGCTCTGAGGAGAACATTCCCAGTCTCTCTCTCCAGAGTAACACTGTTTCAAAGATCTCTTAACCCTCCAACCCCCTACCCTTTGAGTGTGCTCTCTCTCACTGATTGAAGCCCGAGCACAATCTCCTGACCCAAGCCTCTCTGTGTCATGGATGCACAGAAAGCGCCCTTTCACTCACACTTGAATGACTCATGTCCTCTCGCGTGGACCCTTACCAACGTCACACCCATTTGTGTTGGTCAGCCACACCGAGGTGACACATTTCCCCGGGCACACCACAGCTCACTCATGGAGCTCCCACCGAGATACAGCCAGCTATTGGATTCCACTTCCACGTCCCCCTCCAACTCAGTAACAACACACATTCTACATCAAACCCTGCTGCAAAGTGCAATTGTTCCTCTGAGACACTCTTTATATTCACGGCCAGAACATCGCTTCCTCCAAAAAACAAACAGCCCTCAAAAATCCTGGACTTGGGAAAGTGATGGTAATTCCAGGAAGTGCCAGCACCATGTGAAATAACAATCTGGCCAGTTGGGAATTTGTGTGTTTCTGGTCGAATGCCATAATTAATGTTGGCACTGACACTTTAACGGGGCCAAGAAATTTATTGAAGATAGACAGATGCTGCTCTCTGCACTTCACCAACATCGTTTCACTGAATTCGACAAGAGCAAAGGAAATTCAGCAATTAATTAACCCCCTCCCACAGCCCGATGTACACTCTCTCCCTCTCACTGATTCTACCCACACAGTTAACATAAAACATAAAAATCAGAGCAGCAGTAGGCCCTTCAGACCTTCGAGCCTGTTCTGCTATTCAATAGGATCATGTCTGATCACACAGCTCAGTCCCCTGTTCCTGCTTTCTCCCTGATGCCCTTTGATCCCTTCAGACCAAAGAACTGTATCAGGTCATAATCTCTGCCACTAGTGGAAACATCTTCTCCATGTCCACTCTATCCAGGCCTCTCTGCATACTGTACTTTTCATTGCCATCCCCCGCATCGTTTTAAACTCTGGCAAGTGCAGACCCAGAGTCCTCAACCGCTCCTCATATGACAAGCCCTTCATCCCTGGGATCATTATTGTAAACCTGCTCTAGACCCCCTCCAATGCCAACACATCCTCCATTACATGCAGGGCTCAAAACTGCTCACAATATTTCAAATATTCACAATATTCTAGGCCCCTTCAAATAGAACATAGAACAGTACAGCACAGTACAGGCCCTTTCGCCCACATTTTGTGCTGACCTATTATCCTACTCTAAGGTCAATCTACCCCGCATATCCTACATTTTACTATCCTCCATGTGCCTATCCAAGAGTCGCTTAAAAGTCTCTAAAGTATCTGACTCCACTACCACTGCCGGCAGTGCATTCCACACGCCCACCACTCTCTGTGTGAAGAACCTACCTCTGACATCTCCCCTATACCTTCCTCCAATCACCTTAAAATTATGCCCCCTCGTAATAGTCAATTCCGCCCTGGGAAAAAGTCTCTGACTATCCACTCTATCTATGCCTCTCATCATCTTGTACACCTCCATCAAGTCATCTCTCCATCCTTCCTCGCTCCAATGAAAAAAGCCGTAGTTCCCTCAACCTTTCCTCATAAGACCTGCCCTCCAGTCCAGGCAGCATCCTGGTAAATCTCCTCTGCACCCTCTCTAAAGCTTCCATATCTTTCCCATAATGAGGTGACCAGAACTGAACACAATATTCCAAGTGTGGTCTAGCCAGAGTTTTATAGAGCTGCTGCACAACCTCGCGGCTCTTAAACTCAATTCCCCAGCCAATGAAAGCCAACACACCATATGCCTTCTTTACAACCCTATCAACTTGAGTAGCAACTTTGGGGGATCTATGGACGTGGACCCCAAGATCCCTCTGTTCCTCCACACTGCCGAGAATCCTGCCATTAACCCTGCATTCTGCATTCAAATTCAACCTTCCAAAATGAATCACTTCACACTTTTCTGGGTTGAATTCCATCTGCCACTTCTTTGCCCAGCTCTGCATCCTGTCAATGTTCCGTTGCAACCTACAACAGCCCTCCATGCTGTCCACAACTCATCCAACCTTCGTGTCATCAGCAAACTTACTAACCCACCCTTCCACTTCCTCATCCAAGTCATTTATAAAGATCACAAAGAGCAGAGATCCCAGAACAGATCCCTGTGGAACACCACTGGTCACCGAGCTCCAGGCTGAATACTTTCCATCTACTACCACCCTCTGTCCTCTATTGGACAGCCAGTTTTGTATCGAGAAAAGACAAATTTCCCTGAATCCCATGCCTCCTTACTTTCTGAATGACACACACACACACACACACACACACACACACACACACACACACACACAGGGAAATTGACACACACACACACACACACACACACACACACACACATGTGGAACCTTATTAAATGCCTTGCTAAAATCCATATACACCACATCCACTGCTCTACCTTCATCAATGTGTTTTGTCACATCCTCAAAGAATTGAATAAGGCTTGTGAGGCATGACCTGCCCCTCACAAAGCCATACTGACTATTTCTAATCAAACTGTGCTTTTCCAAATAACCATAAATACTATCTCTCAGAATCCTCTCCAATAATTTGCCCACCACAGAATTAAGACTGTAATTCTGAGACTAAGACTGTAATAAGGTCTGTAATTCCCAGGACTATCCCTATTCCCTTTCTTGAACAAGGGAATGACATTTGCCACCCTCTAATCTTCTGGTACTACTCCAGTGGACAGTGAGGACACAAAGATCATTGCCAAAGGGGCAGCAATCTCTTTCCTCACTTCCCATAGAAACTTTGGGTATATCCTGTCTGGCCCAGGGGACTTATCTATCCTCATGATTTTCAAAATTTCTAGCACATCCTCTTTCCTGACATCAATCTGTTCGAGCATATCAACCTGTTTCACGTTGTCTTCTCAAACATCAAGGTCCCTCTCACTGGTGAATACTGAAGCAAAGTAAAGCAAAATGAATGCCAACATTGCATTTGCCTTCCTAACTGAACCTGCATGTTAACCTTAACAGAATGCTCCCAAGTCCCTCTGTGCTTTAGATTTCTGAAGCTGTTCCCTGGCTAGAATATAGTCTATGCCTCTATTCTTCCGACCAAAGTGCATAACCTCGCACTTTCCCACATTGTATTCCATCTGCCACTACATTGCCCACTCTCCCAGCCTCCTGTCCCGATCCTTCTGCAGCCTCCCCACTTCCTCAAAACTACCTGTCCCTCCACGAATCTCTTTATCATCTGCAAACTTAGCAACAACTCCCTCACTTCCTTCATCCTGATCATTAATGTTTAACGTGAATAGTTCTTTGTCTCAAAACTGACCCCTGTAGAACACCGCTAGTCACTGACTGCCATCCTGAAAAGGACCCCTTTATCCTCACTCTCTGCTTTCTGCCGGGCAGCCAGGAAGGCTGTGAATCTTTGGAATTCTCTCCCGCAGAGGCTGTGGAAGTTCAGTCTTTGAGTTTGTTTAAGCTAGAGATGATCAATTTCTGATTTCCAGGTGGGTACAGGTTATGGGGAGGGGTGAATAAAAGGCTTGAAATGCTCAAACAGCTGTGATTGTATTGAACGGTGGGGTAGGTTCGATGGGATGAATGGATGTCTCCTGTTCCGATATTCCCAATTCTCCCTCAAAGGGAATTTTGGGTCTACCTACAGTACATGGACTGCAGCGGTTCAAGAAGACAAGTCATCATCACCTTCTCAAGGGGCAGTTAGGGAAAGGCAATAAATGCTGGGCCCAGCCAGAGAAACACATGCCCTGTGAACGAACAAAAACTCTTCATCCATAAGCACCTCTGATGTACATCCTGAAACAGGTTCAGAGAGAGCAGGAACAGAGCTGAAAATCCAGCTCACTTCACAGTGCAGAACATTCGGTAAATGCCTAAGTTCCTCAATAACTACCACAAGTTCAAACTAACTAAAGAAGAGTTCCAGGTGACTACCTAACTAGTGACAAACTCCCTTTCAGTGTAAAAATGTGTGATTATCCACTTTGGTCAGAGAAACAGATGTACAGAATATTTCTTAAATGGCAAGGTATGGCAAAGTGTAGGTTTATAAAGAAATGTGACTGGCCTTTGGTTTCAATTCTCAATGTTTAACAAAACAAATACCAAACTGATCAAAATGAGCAGGCACAAACTGCACAAAGGTTATTCTGAAATCCATGAAACATGCTGGGCTAAAGTGCGATGGCACTGAATTCAGCTCCCAGGGACAAGAGTAAATCCTTCATCGAGCTGCTAATTCTGAATGTTTCTGGTGGTTACATCGAAACTCTGCACAGGAAATTCAGCTGCGCCATAAATATTATTCTCGAAATAACACAGCTTCCTTCGTTTCATAAACGGAAGGAAATTACATTCATGTAGCACCTTTTATGACCTCAGGATATCCACAGAACATTACAGCCAATTTTCTGGAATGTACTTACTGGTGTAATGAAACAAACAAGGCAGTTGTGTTTGAGCACAGTCGAGCTGCTATTCTGCTATTGTAATGTTGTTTGGGACAGGGTACTAGGGAGATCTCCTCTGTTGTAAAGACATATCGTTCTACTTTCCTGTAATTTTGGTCGTGGTCCGGAACGTGGAAAAGGACTGGTTTTAAAACCAAGGCTTGTTGAAGGATTGGACACTTTGTAAAAGCAAGTTCCCTGGTCCTCATTGTAAGTGCTGTTTACAGAGCTGCTAGTTCAAGCAGTGGAGGGTGGTCTAGTTACAGACCAGCTGGAACCAGGGAGCTACAAATGGAGATTTGGCCAGCAACAAGATGCTGGTTGGTCTGTGAATTAGTGACCAGTTATCAATGACAAAGGTTTTCTTCCTGGCAATGATGATGAGATTGAATCCAGGGCAAGTAACATTTTGGGTGTTTGAATGTTCAGGCAGAAGCCATCAAGCCTGTTGAGGATCCGCAGCAACGAGCTGTTCAAGCCCTGAAGAGAGCCTCCCTCATCATTTGTTGTAAGCTGTGATGTTTAATTGGTAAGTCAGAGACTTTTATAAGTGTGAAGCAGTCACCCTGTACCTCCTGCAAACAAGTGGAAGTATCTGGAGAAGAAGATGATGAAACGGTATTCTAATCAACAAAAAGATCAGCTCAGCAAGCCCTGTGGACAGAGATCACTAAAGTGCTGTCCCGGTCTTTCACTCCACCAATAACACCCACCTTTTTTTATATGTCTGTGTTTGTAGAGGGTGCGTTATCAGTGGGTTAGAGTTTACCTAGTAGAATTGAAACATACAAGATTCTTAGGGAGCTTAACAGAGGAGACGTGGAGAGGAAGGATCAGTTCTGAGGAAGGGTCACCGGACCCGAAACATGAACATTGATTTCTCTCCACAGATGCTGTCAGACCCACTGTGCTTTCCCAGCAATTTCTGTTTTGGTTTCTGATTTATAGCATCCACAGTTCTTTCGGTCTTTATCGAGATGTGGAGAGATTGTTTCCCCTTTGGGAGTGTCTAGGACCCACAGCGCATCATCTTGGGGTAAGGGATCACCCATTTAAGACAGAGTGAGGAGGAATTTCTTGTCTCAGAGTGGGGGTGAATCTGTGGAATTCTTCAACACAGAGGGCTGTCATCAAAACAAGGTCATAAAGTATACTCAAGGCTGGGATAGACATTTTTAATGAGTAAGGCAAATCACTAGTTATGGGGAAAAGGAAGGAAAGTGGATTTGAGAATTATCAGATTAGGCATGATCTCATTAAATGGCACAGCAGACTTGATGGGCCAAATGGCCTACTTCCACTCCTATGCCTTAGGTTTGGCTCCATCCAAGACAAAGCAGCCCTTTTGACTGGCACCACATCCACTCCCTCTACCACCAACACTCAGTAGCAGCAGTGTGTACCACCTTAACAAGCTTCTCTCCATACCACCACCCACAAAATGGCCTGGTCTATTTTGTGAATGTTTGTATCTTGTTTACAGATTTTTGTTTAGAATCCCTACAGTGTGGAAACAGGCCCTTCGGCCCAACAAGTCCACACCGCTCCTCAGAGCATCCCACCCAAACCAATCCCTCATAACCCACCTACACATCCCTGAACACTATGGGGCAATTTAGCATGGCCAATCCACCCTAACCTGCACATCGTTGGACTATGGGAGGAAACCCACGCAGACACAGGAAGAATGTGCAAACTCCACACAGGCAGTCGCCCGAGGGTGGAATAGAACCCAGGTCCCTGGCGCTGTGAGGCAGCAGCGCTAACCGCTGAGCCACCATGCCGCCCCTTACTTTACTCTCAACTGGGAGGATCCATTTTCACATTTAATTTACACCATTTTACAACTCCAATTCTCTTTCAGCCCAATAAGAAATGCCTCTTTGTTTTGCATTGGGCATCCACACTATCTGTTTCCCAACACCCCTCCTCTGCCTCTATCAAATATTTCAGATTTGAAAAGGCACACCAAACTTGAAACTTTAATTCCCTTTCTCTCTCAACAGATGTTGCCAAACCTGCTGAATTTTTGCAGCAATCTCTGTGTTTGTCACAGGAATTATATTGCTAGTCCAGTTCAGTTCCTGGTCAGTGGTAACTTTGCAACATATTGACATGGTCATTGACTGGTATTTGTGTGGCATGAATAGTAATTGCCACTTATCAGCCCAAACCTGGGTATTGTCCAGACCTTGTTGCATTTGAACATGGACTGCTTCAATATCTGAGGAGTCACGAATGGCGCTGAACATTGTGCAATCATCACCAAACATCCCCACTTCTGGCCTTATGGTGGAGGGAAAGTCATTGATGAACCAGCTGAAGATGGTTAGGCCTAGGACACTACCCTGAGGAACTCCTGCAGAGATGTCCTGGAGCTGAGATGATTGACCTCCAACAAGCACGACCTTCTTCCTATGTGTCAGGTATGACACCAACCAGTGGAAAGATAGTCCCAGATTCCCAATGATTTCAAGTTTGCTGGGGCCCCTTGATGCCACACAAAGTGGAATGTGGCCTTGATTACAGCTATGAGCAAGAGGAGGCCATTCAGCCCCTCAGGCTTGCTCCACCATTTTATAGGATCATGGCTGATCTTATTCTGGTCTCATATCCACTTTCCTGGCCACTCACCATAACCCTTCAAACCGTTATTCGTTAAAATCTGTTGATCTCCTCCTTATATTTACTCAATAGGCCAGCACCCACTGCACTCTGGGGGAGTGAATTCCACAGGTTCAAGGGGGTTTGAGAGAAGTAATGTCTCCTCATCTCTGTTTTACCCTTTGCCTAAAACCATGACCCCTGTTCCAGATTGCTCCACAAGACGAAACGCTTCAGCAACTTTTGTAAATCTCATTTAGCTCCCGTCACATTCTTCTAAATTCCTGACAGCATAGGCCTAAACTGCTCATCTCTCCTCATGAGACAAACCTCTCATCTTGAGAATCAATCCCAGTGAACCGCCTCTCAAATGCCCCCATTGCTATCCTTCAGTACTGACCCTCCGACAGTGCAGCACTCCCTCAGCACTGACCCTCCGACAGTGCGGCGCTCCCTCAGGACTGACCCTCTGACAGTGCGACACTCCCTCAGTACTGACCCTCTGACAGTGCAGCACTCCCTCAGTACTGACCCTCCGACAGTGCGGCACTCCCTCAGCACTGACCCTCCGACAGTGCGGCACTCCCTCAGTACTGACCCTCCGACAATGCGGCACTCCCTCATCACTGACCCTCTGACAACGCGGCACTCCCTCAGCATTGACCCTCCGACAGCGTGGCACTCCCTCAGTACTGACCCTCTGACAAGTTGGCCCTCTGTGTGTTGAGTCGTTGTTTTTACTGTATTCCTGTGACACTAGGAGCCTGTGGATCAGGCGTTGTTGTTGTGCGTGCTGGAACATGTAGGTAAACCAATCACTGACTGCTCACTGGCGCGATGTGATTGGTAATTGGATGCCAAGCCTATATCCTGGGACCGAATATCCCCTCCAGGAAATAACCATCACTTATTCACATTATAAACAATCAAATTACTTTCCTGAAATGCAGCCAACCAGTTTTATTTTGACTTTTTTAAGCCAGCTATAACTCCTGCAAATCCCGTGGGTCAGAACACAAGAGCACACATTGCAGGAAGATGCTGTCTCATGAATTTAAGATTCACTTTCGCAACTCTGTGTCAACCGAGACAAAACAGGCAGTATCACCTTCATGTTCATCTCTCTCAATTTTTATCGTTCTCAGATTTGGTCATCAATGCCTGTTCATCCTTGCCCTAGAAACACTGAATGTGAGACGTCACCTTGAACTATCGCTGCCTTGTGTACAGTGACAGGTGTGTGGGACTGTACCCCAGTGAGAGTCAGTGTGTGTGGGACTGTACCCCAGTGAGAGTCAGTGTGTGTGGGACTGTACCCCAGTGAGAGTCAGTGTGTGTGGGACTGTACCCCAGTGACAGTCAGTGTGTCTGGGATTGTATCCCAGTGAGAGTCAGTGTGTGTGGGACCCTTCAGCAACAAGAAATGAACTCTGAGCCTTGGAAACAATAGGTCAGGGTTTGAGTACAACCCCAGGCCATTCCTTACAGGTTACTGGTTCATAAGGCACTTGTGCCCAGGGAGTGTGGAAAGTTGAAAAAACCTCCCCAGATATATCAGACCAACCGGTCAACATGACTCAGCACTGGTATCGAGCTCCTCTCATAGCCTGCTGCACTGGTCATCCTCTCTCAGTCCTCCTGCATGTTTTCATAGTGAAGACTTTCACACAGTGGGATAATTCAAGTGTTGGACAGATGGAGGTATAGAAACTCTCTGTGTATTCAATAGCACAAGTGGCTCACAGCTTGGCTGACTTTATTTACATTCTTTCACTTTAATTAAATCCTAATCATGTCATTTTCCCGCTTTGCAAATTCCTCACATTCCTTGGCTCACAATCATCTCAAAAGGGGAACACGCAAGTTCCCCAGCCCCCTCTCTCACATTCAGGCAGTGAGAGAGCAGCCGGCATTATGACACTGTCCCAGGTCCCAGGGCAAGCCAACGACAGCAGGAACTCATCGCTGAGGATGCAGAGGCAACTACTCAGCACATCAGCTTATCATCTTGAAGACCGCACAGATGTGTTGTGCTCTGAGATGAGACACCCAAATTTGGTGAGGATCGATCTGAGGACAAATAATTTTATTGTTTCAAAATCTGAAACCCCAGCTGCAAAGGAGGAGACGAATACCACAATGTTCCCCACATTTTTAACAAGAAAACAAAAATTCACTATATAAAAAGGAAACAATCAACAAGAAAGTAAACAATCTATCTTATACTCAAACATCTGGAATTAACATGAGGTAATTATTGATTAACATGTAATCTGCTGCAGAAATATTGAAATGTACACTGAATGGCAGACATGTACCAGACAGATTTCATGGATTTTGTCATCAACGTACCCTGACAGTTATAATCACTGTTACTTACAAAACAATCACGTCTTCCTGAGGTATTTCACAAGAATATAAAAACAAGGTCTAAGAGTAGGCAATACACATTCAAACTTTTTGTCCAAAGACTCAGGTCTGAAACTTGCTCAAAAGCCACTCTGACCTAGACCGTTCAATACCTGCTCATTCCCCAGTTCAATGTGTTTTACTGAGACACTGTTCCCTCACATTCTGAAGGCTGTGCTCAAGCACAAAGTCCCTATTCCGAAAAAATTTTAAACAGAACACCTCTAATCAAAAAGATTACTTTTGCCCACATGGCCAACAGCTCAAAGCCAATGATAGTACTCTATCTTCAAAGATCTCAATTGCTTCTTCGAAGGAAAAAAACATGAATATTTGGTCACAAGGCATTGACAGGCCTAGAGAAAGGCCAAGCAGAGACAGTAGATGGAGCCTGCAAGGAACAGTGACCACCCCAACCAGAGCTTCAGCCAATCCTGCCCCAGCTGCAATAGGGAGAAAAATTCAACTCTCCAGCCAATCTCAGAAACCGCAGCTCCAAACATCCAGGAGCCTTTGCAAGAGAAGACTCGGCGGGGGGGCATTTTTTATTCAGCAGGGTAAAGGTCACTCGCTGTGTAACTGTACAGGGTCAGTGTTTATTCAGCAGGGTAAGGGTCACTCGCTGTGTAACCGTACAGGGTCAGTGTTTATTCAGCAGGGTAAGGGTC
>NC_063338.1:97162251-97166467 GCF_021869965.1 Rhincodon typus
CTGTGTAACCGTACAGGGTCAGTGTTTATTCAGCAGGGTAAGGGTCACTCACTGTGTAACCGTACAGGGTCAGTGTTTATTCAGCAGGGTAAGGGTCACTCGCTGTGTAACCGTACAGAGTCAGTGTTTATTCAGCAGGGTAAGGGTCACTTGCTGTGTAACCGTACAGGGTCGGTGTTTATTCTCTGTCCTGATGCTAGTCTGTCTGTTGCTCTGCCTGCCTGAATTGCTTCAGAGCCTGTTTGCGATGACTGGCCATGGTTGCCAGGTTTCCTTACAAGGTTGTGAACAGAAGCGTGTGTGCAAGCTCTGCTGTTGGCACTTATAAGGGCCTGTGCTGACATGACTGCGCAAAATTAGTAACGGCCTTCAAACATTAACCAATTCTAATGGAAGCTGTAGTCATATTGCAGGAGCAGTTTGTTGGACTGGCTGATGATTCATTCAGCTCCTGCTTCATGTGCAACATTTCCCTTCTGGAACAGGAGTAAATGATTGACCAGGGTTCAGGGCACCACTACAGTTCACTCAGCTCCTACTGAATGTAATGTCAGCTGGTCCTGAATTCTGCCCTCTGTATCCTCATCCCACAACAATAGCACAGGTACCGACGTGGTGCCAGACGCTGTTCTCCAGTCAGCAGCCTGGGTCATAGAAACATGGGAACACTGACAGTGGGATCAAGAGTCGGCCATTCAGCCCTTCAAACCTGCTCTGCCATTCACTATGATCATGGCTCATCCACCTCAATGGCCAGCACCTGCTTTTCCCCACATCCTTTAATTTCTTTTGACCCAGATGCTGTGTCCAACTCCTTCTTGAAATCATTCAATATTTTGGCCTCAACCGCTTTCTGTGGCAGAGAATTCCAGAGGCTCGCTGCTCTCTGGGTGAAGACATTTCTCCCCATTTCAGTCGGAAATTGTTTACCCCGCATCCTTAGACTGTGACCCCTGGTTCTGGACTCCCCAGCCATTGGGAACATACTTCCTGTCCTGTCCTGTTGGAGTTTTATAGGTTTCTATGAGATCCCCCTCTTTCTTCTGAATTCCAGTGGATACAGAGTCACAGAGCCATAGAGCTGTACGGCATGGAAACAGATCCTTTAATCCAACCCGTCCATGCCGACCAGATATCCTAAATTAATCTAGTCCCATTTGCCAGCATTTGGCCCATATCCCTCTGAACCCCTCCTATTCACATACCCATTCAGATGCCTTTTAAATGCTGTAATTGTACCAGCCTCCACCCCTTCCTCTAGCAGCTCATTCCATACACGCACCACCCTCTGTGTGAAAAAGTTGCCCCTTAGGTCCCTTTTAAATCTTTCCTCTCACCGTAAACCTATGCTGTCTAGTCTTGGACTCCCCTTCCCTGGGGAAAAGACCTTGGCTATTCACCCTATCGATACCCCTCATGATTTTATAAACTTCTATTTGGTCAGCCCAGTCTACCCAGCCTCTCCCTATAGCTCAAACCCTCCAGACCCAGCAATATTCTTGCAAATCTTTTCTGCACCCTTTCAAGTTTCACAACACCTTTCCTATAGCAGGGAGAGCAGAACTGATCGCAGCATTCCAAAATTAGCCGAACTAATGTCCTGCACAGCTACAACATGACCTCCAAACTCCTCTACTCAATGCACTGACCAATAAAGGCGAGTGTACCAAACACCTTCTTCACCGTCCTGTCTACCTGTGAATCCACCTTCAAGGAACAATGAACCTGCACCCCAAGGTCTCTTTATTCAGCAACACTCCCCAAGACTTCATCATTAGGTGTATACGTCCTGCCCTGATTTGCCTTTCCAAAATGCAACACCTCACATTTATCTAAATTAAACTCCATCCGCCACTCCCCTCAGGCCATCGACCTGTCTGGTCAAGGTCTTGATGTACTCTGAGATAACCTCCTCCCCTGCCCACCCCACCTCCAATTTTGGTGTCATCTGCAACTGATTCAATCCCTCCTCATATGTCAGTCCCGCCATCCCCGGAATCAGCCTGGTAAACCTGCACTGCACTGCCTCTCTAGCAAGAACAACTTTCCTCAGATAAGCAGTCCAAAACTGCACACAATATTGCAGGTGTTGGTCTCACCATCACCGTGTATAATTGCAGCAAGACACTCCTGCTCCTGTACTCCAATCCTCTCGCTGTGAAGGCTAGCATTTGCCTTCTTTACCACCTGCTCTACCTTTATTTTCAACCTGAAACAGGGGCTGAATCATAAAGATCTGCGGCACAGAAAAAGGCCATTCGGCCCATTGAGTCTGCGCTGATTATGAAACAACATCCTAACTGAGGAGAAGGATGGAACTGGTGGGGTTCAAAGACTATGACTTCAGTTTTCCCAATGTGTCATTACTATACCTGGCTAAGTTAGTAATTATTACACATGCCTAATTACCCAGATAAGGTTCAAGCACATTGCTGTGGGTCTGGAGTCACATGTAGGCCAGACCAGGTAAGGATGGCAATTTCCTTCCCTAAAGGACATTAGTGAATCAGATGGGCTTCTCTGTTAATCAAAAATGGTTTCATGATTACCATCAGAGTTTTATTCCAGATTAGTATTGAGTTGAAGTTCCATCATCTGCTGTGGTGGGATTCGAATCCAGGTCCCCAGGGCATGACCCAGGTCTCTAGCAATAAAATCACTGAGCTACTGTCTCCCTTTTGAGGAAGTCCATGACTAGGTGTCAGAGCCGTAGCCTGTTGGGGTCAAGAGAGCTCGTGGAGAGCTAGTGCAGGGTGACATCCTGAAAACTGATGTTACATTTTCAGATGTTGAAGGTGATGACAATGGGAGGGGGTCAGAGTTTAGACCCTTCATGGAGACGAGTGATAGTGGGTCAGGAGTAGGGAGAGTGGTCATTGCCAGAGAGTGTCAGGCTATGAGGAGGTGGGTCAGAATGAAGCAGCAGATAGCAGGAGACAGGGGGATTCTGGGGTGGTCACTGTGTTAAAGGCTGCGAGCAGCTCGAGAAGGATGAGGAAGTGGGGGAGGAGGTCGAAGTTCACCAAAAGGCCATCGAAGACACTAATTTTGATGAGGGCCATTTCATCAGTGTGACAAATAACAGACTGGAGGAGATTAAAAGACAAAGTTCTGGAAAGTTTACGCACAGATTTGGAATGTGAAAGCATGTTCACAGCTGTGAAATGGCAAAAAGGAGAGAGTTGGCAGGAGTTTCAGAGAACAGTCACACTATTCCACCCCATGTCAAAGTGACAGCAGGGGAATGAGGAATACATGTGGGAATGATGACAATAATCCGAGGCCTGGCCTGACACACCTCACTTAGATACCAGAAGCTAACCAGCTCTGCGGGAAAGAGAGTCAGAAGGTGGGCCTTGGGGGTCACCCAGCTCCCTTGGAATCAAGATTTACCCTTCAAACAACATTCCACGATGCTCACTGTTTATGAAGCGGTGCTGCCCATGACTCCTGTTGTTTGGGATAATCGCTCCCATTGATTTCTTCCTTCTCCCTTTCTCAGTTACCAACAGGCAGGGTTTGCAGAGTCTCAGATGGGATACTCCTCTCATCAAGGGATTTGTCAATGACATTCACATGAAGCCAGGCATTTTAAAGCAATGTGTTGCTCCCGGAACACCACCAGATCAGGAATCAGAAATCCCTCAACCTTGGGCTTCTGTCTTCCAGTCCAGACCAGGCTGATTCCTCCCCCTCTGTCTCTAACCCAGGGAGAACTGGACAGTAGACAAAGCAAATCACCAGGTTGGTGTGCTCCAGGGCAGCTGAGTGCAGCTCACCCACAGGCTCAGAACAAACAAGGCGCGATCATAGGCTGCCCCCCTGCACAGACCGAAATACTGACAGAGCCATAGATCTTGATGTGGGTCAGTGTGGACAAAGAGAGGGACAAGGGTAAATGACACAGAGAGAGAGAGAGAGAGAGAAAGAGAGAGAGAGAAATAGAGAAAGACAGAAAGAGAGAGAGAGGGAGAGGGGCGGTGAAAAATAAAGAGAAAAAAGACGAATATAGACACAAAAACAGAGGCTAGATAGAACGATTGGGGTGGAGTGAGAAAGAAAAATGTTAGAGAGACAGACAAAGACAGAAAGAGAAAGAAACACAGAGAAAAGCGGTAGGAACTCAACAGATTGGGCAGCATCTGTGAGGAAAGGGTGGACAGTGGGATCCTTTTTCCTCGGATGGTGATGGCTAGCACGAGGGGACATAGCTTTA
>NC_063338.1:97176467-97193634 GCF_021869965.1 Rhincodon typus
CTGTCCCTGTCCTGGGAGTGTTTGATGGGGTCAGTGTAGAGAGAGCTTTACTCTGTATCTAACCCTGTGCTGTCCCTGTCCTGGGAGTGTTTGATGGGGACAGTGTAGAGAGAGCTTTACTCTGTATCTAACCCCGTTCTGTCCCTGTCCTGGGAGTGTTTGATGGGGTCAGTGTAGAGAGAGCTTTACTCTGTATCTAACCCTGTGCTGTCCCTGTCCTGGGAGTGTTTAACGGGGACGGTGTGTGGAAATTGTGCCGAGCAATATTTACTTTTGATTTCACTGCTCTGGCTCCTGTCCTGGGGATGTTTTGTGATTACTTTGGATGCTGTTGTGTGAACTTTCTCTCCGACACCGTGATCCCTTTCTGTGATAAAGCGGATCGGTCTAGACACATCCCGAATGTTTGATAAAGGATATCAACAAGTGGAGGAGTGTGTTCAGGAATGTAAATGGGTCCTGGATTTGATCATTGTCGATGAGTTAACAGTCACTGCCTGAGCATTACGACGGGCAAGACACTGTTTCCTTCCCAGTGATGCCCATACTTCCCATTTGAAGAAATTAAAGATGAAGCCAGATGCTGGACAGATTCGATCTTCATTCCCCAGTTTTCATGTCATCAACGGTAAGGGCAGTCTGCATACAGCTGCACCTTCTCTGTGTGTTTCTCCTCTCCCTCTCTAAGCTCGAGAATGCTGTTGACCAGAGAAATTGTGGTTCTGTTCAAAAAAATGAAGGAGGCATATGTCGGGTGTAGATAGCTGGGATCGAGTGAATCCCTGGAGGAGTATAACAGCAGTAGGAGTTTACTTAAGAGGGAAATCAGAAGAACAAAAAAGGGGACATGAGATAGCTTTGGCAATTGGGGTTAAGGAGAATCCAAAGAGATTCTACAATAGATTCTGCTAAATTGCCCATAGTGTCCAAGGATGTGCAGGCTGGATGGATTAACCATTGGAAATCCAGGATTACCAGGAATAGGGTAGGTGTGTGGGTCTTGGTGGAATGCTCTTTGGAGGGTTGGTGTGGACTTGATGGGCCAAATGGCCTGTTTCCACACTGTAGTGATTCTATGATTATAAGTAGATTAAGGATAGAAGAGTAACTAAGGAGAGAATAGTGCCCCTTAAAGATCAATGATGTCGTGTAAATGTGGAATCACGAGAGATAGGTGAGATACTTAAACAAATATTTTGCACCAGTATTCATTTTAGAGAAGGTCATGGAAGCGAGGGAAGTTGGGGAAATAAGTAGTAATGTCTTACAGAAGTGGAGGTGCTCGAGGTCTTGAAATGCATAAAGATAGATAAATCCCCAAGACCTGATTAGATGTTTCCCAGAACATTATCGGAAGCTAGGGAAGAAATTACTGGACTCCTTGTTGAGATATTTGTTTCATCAACTGCCATCAGTGAGGTACCAGAAGACGAAGGATGGCTAATGTTGTGCCATATTTTAAGAAAAGTTGTCAGGAGAAACCAGGGAATTAAAAACCAGTGAGCATTATGTCAGTGAAAAGAAATTAGAGTTAACATTTCAGGTCCGGTGACCCTTCCTCAGAACTCTGGAACTCAGGAAGGGTCACTGGACCCAAAATGTTAACTCTGATTTCTCTTCACAGATGCTGCCAGATCTGCTGAGCTTTTCCAGCAACTTCTGTTTTTGTTTCTGATTTACAGCATCTGTAGTTCTTTCTGTTTTTATTTAGCCTTATGTCAGTGATGGGTAAATTGTTGGAGGGGATTCCGAGGGCCAGGATTTACATGCATTTGGAAAGGCAAGGACTGATTAGGGGTAGTCAGCATGGCTTTGTGTGAGGGAAGTTGTGCCTTGCAAACTTGATTGAATTTTTTGAAGAGGTGACAAAGAGCATTGATGTAGGCAGAACAGAACGTGTTGGCTATATGGACTTCAGCGAAGTATTCAACGAGCTTCCGCACAGTACTCTGGTCAGGAAGGTCAGATCACATAGGGGCAACTTTTTCACACAGAGGGTGGTGCGTGTATGGAATGAGCTGCCAGAGGAAGTGGTGGAGGCTGGTACAATTACAACATTTAAAAGACATCTGGATGGGTATATGGATAGGAAGGGTTTAGAGGGATATGGGCCAAATGCTGGCATTGGGACTAGAGCAGAGTGGGATGTGTGCCAGTTGTGAATGAGTTGGACCGAAGGGTCTGTTTCAGTGCTGTATGATGCTATGGCTGTATAATTACATTTACCAAGGAGACCCCATTGTGTTTAGAGATAACAAAGTGTAGAGCTGGATGAACACAGCAGGCCAAGCAGCATCAGAGGAGCAGGAAGGCTGACGTTTCAGGTCTAGACCCTTCTTCAAAAATGGCCCCATTTCTGAAGAAGTGTCCAGACCCGAAATGTCAGCCTTCCTGCTCCTCTGATGCTGCTTGGCCTGCTGTGTTCATCCAGCTCTACACCTTGTTATCTCAGATTCTCCAGCATCTGCAGTTCCTACTATCTCTGAGCCTGTTGTGTTTAGCCCATTTCTGTCAGGGCAGCATTGATGTTGTATATGCCCATCACAGGATAAACAGCTCAGAAACATGCCATTTGGCCCGACTAGTCCATGCTGATTTATGTTCCAATTGAATTCTCCTGTTTGAAATCTATCACTTGCCCCTGTAAGTCCCTGCTCCCTCATTGGCTTAACCACCTTCCTCTTCACTGTTGCTCTAATTATTCACCTCACCCACTCCGACCGGTACAAAGTCCGACATTCTCACAATGTTTGGCTGAAGATGTTTCTCCTGAATTTCTTGTTCCTGTTCTTGGTGGCTATGGTGTGCCGATGGTGTTCCCTGCTGATGTGATCCTTGCTGAGATTCTACTTGTACGACTGGCTCTGAGGGCGATGATCACTGGGATTGTAGTTGGCATCTCTGAAACTTGCAGGGGTGGACCCTCCTCTCAATTACAGTGCAGTCTTCCCTGGATGGGCACAGCGCCAACAACACTCAAGAAGCTTAACACCATCCAGGACAAAGCAGCCGCTTGATTGGCACCACATCCACAAACATCCCCTCCCTCCACCACCGACGCTCAGTAGCAGCAGTGTGTACTATTTACAAGATGCACTGCAGAAACTCACCAAAGATCCTCAGACAGCACCTTCCAAACCCACAACCACTTCCATCTAGAAGGACAAGGGCAGCAGATACATGGGAACACCACCCCCTGCAAATTCCCCTCCAAGCCACTCACCAGCCTGACTTGGAAATATATTGCCTTTCCTTCAGTGTCACTGGGACAAAATCCTGGAATTTTGCCTGGGACAAAATCCTGGAATTTTGCCCCTAAGGACATTGTGTGTCTACACGCAGTGTATGGACTGCAGTGGTTCAAGAAGGCAGCTCACCCCCACCTTCTCAAGGGGCAACTAGGGACAGGCAATAAATGCTGGGCCCAGCCAGTGATGCCCATGTCCCATGAGTGAATTTTTAAAAAAGCATTGTGTACTGAGCCATTGGAATGCTGCAGGAATATCCTCCTCCATCTCATCTATACCAGTGCTCCCAACTTTAATACTGAACATCACGTTTGGTCACAATGGATCAAACTCTGTCTTTTTCACTCCACTGTACAGAATCCCAATGGATCAAAGCCCCTCCCCATCACTCCCAAAGTAGAGAATCCTGCTATCCGAACACCTTCTAATACAATACACTCTTTAGAATCATACTGGACTACATCCCCTTCTACAGAATCCCCACGGAGCAAGCTCCCCTCCACATTCATTACATTGTATCATCAATAACTCAACAGTAGTTTGCATGTACACAACACCTTTACTGTAGTAAAAGGATGCAAGGTGCATCACAGAACCAATTGTAAAACAAAATGTGACACTGAGTTACAGGAGGAACGATGAGCTCAGATGAACATAAGAGTTAGGAGCAGGAATTGACTGTTTAGGCCAATAAGCCTGTCCCTCCATACCTATGACCATGACAGATCTGATTATGGCTTCAGGTCCACTTTCCTGTTTGCCCCTCAAAACCCTTGACTCCATTGTCAATCAACAATTTGTCTGACTCAGTCTTGAATATCCTCAATGATCCAGCCTCCATGATACTAGGTGGAAGAGGATTCTCTCTCATCCTGTCATTTTTATTCCTGTATCTAGGAGTTTGAGTTTGCAATTTCTTTCATATACTCTCAGAGGGGAGCAAATCTGTAGAATTCTTTACCGCAGAGGGCTGTCGAGGCTGGGTCATTAAGTCTATTTAAGGCCGAGATAGACATTTTTTAATCAGGAAGGGAATCTTGGGTTCTGGTGAAATGGCAGGAAAGTGGAGTTGAGGATTATCAGATCAGTGAAGCAGACTTGATGGGCTGAATGGTCTACTTCTGTTCCTACATCTTATGGTTTTATGAGATAGATCGGTTGAGGAGAAGGCAAGGACGAGTACCCTCTTCAGGCTTGGGTTCCTTTGGAGCACTGTTTATTGTATACTCATACTCATGATGACTATACATCGTAATTGGAAATATCTCAGGCTCTGATCTTCCCAATTATGAAGACTGTTTTGTATGTGGTCTTCGCTTTTCACTCTTCCGTTCTCTCTAACTCCACCCACAATATAATATTTATACTCAGCAGCGCAACTCTCTGACATCATTGTGTAGTTGCTGCATGGTCGTAAAGCCCTTACACAGCAAATTCCACAGACTGTTACCCCACTAACGCTTCTTGGCTTCTTCTAAGCCCTCTCACTTTCCCAAACACACAGTCAGTTGATTTCCTACTTTTTCATCTCCCCAGGACTACTTCTGAATCCTGATTCCAACACTTTGCTGCCTACTACTGCCAGAAATTTCCTCCTGAGTTCTGCTAGCAAACAGCTATCCAACTGGCCTTGACACCTCTCTGAGTCCCCTACATACACTCTGCCTTCCCAGCAGTATATCCCAGCTTATCCTAAAAATTTTACAACTTGGAGACAACAGCACTTTCATTGAGCTAAAGCAAACAAAATGTAATCACTTAAATGTTCCATGTACTGGGGATTTAGTGTTAGTGACTGGTGAATGTTACTCGACAAGGCAAGCTGTAAGGTAATTAATGGGGAAGATGCATGTCTGACGTACTCCAATCACCTTGCTTGCTTGCGCTGTGCTGGAATTTCAGTTCTCCCCAAACTACAATCAATTATGAAGGTGATCCCAGATTTAGTCAAAAGCATCATCATCTGAGAATTGTGGCCTGGGGCAGGTGCACCATGAACGAACAACAACAGGAGGACACAGTATGCCCTAACAAACTGGCCACACTGCCCTACATCAAGAACATATCGGAACTGACAACGAGACTCCTGGGACCACTAGGAATCATGGTGGCCCACAAGCCCACAGCCACTCTACGAAAAACACTTACAAGGATTAAAGACCCCATTTCCACAACATGCAGAACCATTGAGGTTTACAAAATGCCGTGCAACGACTGCCACAAACATTACATAGGACAGACAGGAAGGAAACTGGCCATCAGAATACACAAACATCAGCTGGCAGCAAAATGGCACAACGAACTCTCCTTAATATTGGTACATTCAGACAATGAAGGCTATCAGTTTAACTGGGACAAGATAACCATAGTAGCCCAAGCCAAACATAGACATGCACGGGAATTCCTAGAAGCATGGTTCTCCACCCGTAATGCAATCCACAAACATATAGAATGGGACCCCATATACAAACCCATACCAGATCAAAACCAGAAATGACAGTACTCACCATAATGGACCAAACAAAATAAATTCCAAGCAGAGTAGAATAATATTGCTTCATTGGAGGCTCCACTGATGATGTCACCTACCATGGTGACAAAACGTCTGAACGAGAACAAGCCAGCTCAGCGAACAAGTCAACAACCTCACCCACAATCCGAGCTACAGATCTTTGCTAAAACTTTAAATTCAGTAAAACTTCGAGTTGATTCCTCTTCCAATCAATACAAGTGTTCTATTTGCCTTTCAAACTATTTGTTGAGCCTGTGTACTGACTTTTTGATGTCTAAAAGCTTGGCCAAAGTGGTAGGTTCTAAAGAACATCTTCAACCATAGAAGAGAGCTACCATGATGTGTCACAAAGGAACTCCAGAGTTTAGGCACAGCCACCTAAAATCGGGAATCCTTAAGGGGCCAAAATGAGAGGAGCACAGATATCCCAGAGGGTTTGCAGGTATTGGAGACTGCAGCAATAGGGAAGGGGAAAAGATTGATGAAAATGTAATAATTTGGGTGTTGTTTAACTGGGATTCAGTGTACGTTAGCGAGCACTAGGGCTGAAGGAACTTGGTGTGAGTTATGATCATCTGAATTTACAAAATAGGAGCAGGATTAGGCCATTAGGCTCCTCGAGCCTGCTCTGCCACTCAATAAGATCTCATTTCTCTTTCAAATACCATATTTCCAAATTCCCCTGCTAACCTTTTATCCCCCTGCCCAAGATCCACCTCCTTCTTAAAAATATGAAATGATCCCCTCCCAGAGACAGACAGCTCCAAATTCTCTGAGAGAAAAGAACCATCTTCATCTCTGTTCTTAAATTACGACTCCTAATTTTAAAAATGTGCCCCCAGTTCTCGACCCTCCCACAAACGGAAACACCCTTTCCCCATCCACCTTTTGAAGACCATTCAGGATCTGATACACTTCAATCAAATCACCCCTCACTCTGCTAAACTCCAGCAGAAACAAGCCCAGTCTGTCCATCCTTTCCCCATTAGACAGTCCACTCATTATCAGATTTATGAACAGACCTCTCAAGTATTAGAGTTGATCTTTCTCTGCACCTTCCCTGTAGCTGTAACACTATATTCTGCATTCTGCTCTATTACCTGATGTATTTATGTAAGGTATGATTTGTCTAGATAGCATGAAAACAATACTTTTCAAGTTGGGTAGGTGATGGCCTAATGGTCTTATCACTGCACTGTTAATCCAGAGACCAGATAACATTATGGGGACCTGGGTTCAAATCCCAGCACGGTTGATGGTGAAATTTGAATTCAATCAAAATCTGGAATTAAGAATCTAGTGATGACTGTGAATCTATTATCAACTTTTGGAAAAACCCATATGATTCACTAATGAAGGAAACTGCCATCCTTACCTGGTCTGGCCTACATGTGACTCCAGACCCACAGTAATGTGGTTGACTCTTAACTGCCCTCTGGGCAATAAGTGCTGCCTAGCCAGTGATGCCTTCCTCCTGTGAACGAATAAAGAAAATAAAAAAAAAACTGTATCTAGATATATGTGAATAAATCAAATCAATCCACTAAATCTCCTCTGACCCACCTCCAATATGTTCACATCCTGATTAAGGACACAGGCAGAAGTGGCTTGGAAGGTTTCATTTTGTTTATGTCTGTGAGGATGAGGGCATTGCTGGCCAGACCTGCATTTATTGCCCTTCCCTAATTGCCCAGAAGGCAACTAAGAGTCAATCACATTGCTCTGGGTCTGGAATCATGTAAGACCAGCTAAGGATGGTGGCTTCCTTCCCTAAAGGGCATCAGTGAACTAGGTGGGGTTTTTCCTGACAGTCGATAATGGATTCATGGTCACTATTAGACTTTAATGCCAGATTTTTTTTAATTGAATTCAAATTCCATCATCTGCTGTGGTGGGATTTGAACCTGGATCCCCGAAACATTAACTGGGTCTCTGGATTAACAATCTAGCAACCATACCACTAAGCCATTACCTCATTTTATGGAATGTGATTGAGTAGATGGGAGTGCATTGGAATAACTAATGTAACAAAGACAGGGAATGGGAAGCAGCAGCAGATGAGCTGGAATCGAGGTGCGGTGGAACATTGTAATAAGGTTCGAAACTGGTGGTCACAGCAATGGCATGGGCATGTCAACCATAAAATCATACAGTGCAGAAGAGGCCCTTCGGCCCATCCATTAGTCTGTACCACTAAAACTATATTACTATGGTGAGCAAGTCAACAGCCTCACCGTATTATTACCTACACTAGTCACACTTTCCCACACTAGACCATAGCTTTGAATGTTATGACATTTCAAGTGCTCAGCCAAGTACTTTTTAAAGTACTCCCACACAGTGCATTCCAAATTCCCACCACCCTCCGCGTGAAAAACGTTTTCCTCAAATCGCCTCTAAACCTCCTGTGTTTATCTTTAACAAAAATGCCACTAATTATTGACCCTTATTATTGACATATGGTCAGAAACACATGTAACAGTCAAAAGTCACATTGCAAACAGTCTGGTTTGGCCTCAGACTGTCACCAGGGAGAAGGAGTGGGGTGTGTGGTGGTGATACAGCCAACAGTTTCACCCTTTGTAACGGAGCTGGACGGAATGTTTGCTCATGCAGGCAGGGGTGCCCCAGACAAAAGAATTGAAAACTCAGTGAGAATGGAGAGGTTGGGAGAGAGGCTAGTGTGGGGAGCATTGTTAAAACTGCATGTGGAAATTGCTGCTTTATTTCTGGATGACGTTGTTGGGAGACAGTATGTCAGGTCAGAGGCCGGAAGAGAAGTCAGTTCGGTTGGCCCAGTGAATCAAACTGTTCGCTTTCACACGCACAGTACAGAGTCCAGTTGTGCATCCAACTGCACTGTCGAAAATCTGAAGAGACCGATCTCTTCCTGGTCACTCTTAGCTAGCTGAGTGAAAAATATCACAGCTGTCCCACTCACTGTCAATGCATAGATTCGCCAGTTTCCCATGTAGCCAACCCTGAAACACCCAGTCTATAGGGAACTTGGTTTTGCTGACTGTGTGTGTCAGGATTGAGAAAGATAGAGGCTGGAGATGGCTATTTTGGACTCAGAACATACTTCTTTTACTGAGAAGATTAATGGGAGTGGATGCTTCCTTTTTATAGTGTCCTGGTATCTGATCATTCTGAGTACTCCTTGTTGAAGTTGCTCATGAGTTATTGCTATGACCAATCCGTGTATACATTGCCAAGTCTTGTTTTTAATTGAATCTGAACCACTGGAGAGGCAGCTTTGCATTTCAATATTCAATCTCAGGATGTATGCATTGCTTGCATGTTTAACAGTCATTCAGCATTCTGAGGAAGGGTCACTGGATCTGAAACATTAACTCTGCTTTCTGTCCACAGATGCTGCCAGACCTGCTGAGTTTTTCCAGAAATTTCCGTTTTTGTTCGTTATTATCCATGCTGCATTGTTCTCAAGAATAGAGAGTAGCAATGTAGCTGTTAGGTTGCTGAAAATCCTGAGATCTAGACTAATAATTCACAGTCAGGAGATCATAGAATCCCTGCAGTGTGGAAACAGGCCCTTCAGACCAACAAGTCCACACCGACCCTCAGAGCATCCCTTCCAGACCCATCCCTCTATAAACCCACCTAATCTACACATCCCTGAACACTATGGGCAACTTAGCATGGCCAATTCACCTAGCCTGCACATCTTTGGACTGTAGGAGGAAACCAGAGCACCTGGAGGAAACCCACGCAGACACGGGAAGAATGTGCAAACTCCACACCGACAGTCGCCCGAGAGTGGAATCGAACCCAGGTCCCTCGCGCTGTGAGGCAGCAGTGCTAACCACTGAGCCAACCCTAATGAGAATAGCATAGCAGCTGGAGAATTGAAATTCAATTAACAAAATCTGGAATGCAAAGAAAATATCAATTCTAATTAAAAACCCTGATTGGATTAAACTGCTTTAAATGATGTAATCTTTAGTTTTCCTGTGTGTGACTTCAGACTCACGAGAATGTTGAGCTTTTACTGCTTTCTAAAATGCCCAAATGCATCACTCACTGGGAACTTCGAACAATAAACAGTGGCGTTAACGAAAGGTGTAACATTCTCGAGGTGTTTGGTAGGTTAGATATTGAAAGGATGTTTCCCCTCACTGAGAGTCTAGATCAAGAGGTGATAGACTCAGAATAAGGGACTGAGATTTAGGACTGAGACGCCTTCACTCAGATGTCTTTGGAATTCGCTATGCCAAAGGGTCATGGTGATTCCATCATTGAATCTATTGAAGACAGAAATCAATCGAGCTTTGGATACCCAAAGATGTGGAATCATCTGGAAAAATGGACTTGAGATACAAGATCAACCATGATCTTTTTGAATGGTGGAGCAGACTTGATGGGCTGAATGGCCTGCTCCTATTTTGTATGTGCATATGTTTTTATTTAAGAAGATGGCTTATCAGCAGCCGGCTGAGGTTAATGAGGAATGGGCATTAAACATGGGACTTGCCAATGCCTTCCCTATCGCATGAATCTATAAAACAGTACCACTTTCATTTGGTTTCTCCTGAAACATAGAGACATAGGAAATAGGAGCAGGAGTAGGCCATTCAGCCCCCGAGCCTGCTTCGCCATTCATTATGATCATGGCTGATCATCAGGCTCAATATCATAATCCCTCCCCACCAAGCAAATGACTTTAGCCACAAAAGCTAGATCTATCTCTTTCTTGAAAACACAATGTTTTGGCCTCAACCAGATTCTGTGGCAGAGAATTCCACAGGCTCCTCACGCTCTGCATGAAGAAATTTCACCTCACCTCAGTCCTGAAAGGTTTGCCCATATCCTTAGACTGTGACCCCTGGTTGTGGATTCCCTTAACATCAGGAACATTCTTCCTGCATTTACCCTGTCTAGTCCTGTTAGAATTTTATAGGTTTCTATGAGATCCCGCCCCTCATTCTTCGAAACTCCAGTGAATACAATCCTAACCGACTCAATCTGTCCTTTTACATCAGTCTTGCCATCCCAGCAATCAGTCTGATAAACCTTTGCTGCACTCCCTCTACAACAAGAACATCCTTCCTCAGAAAAGGAGACCGAAACCACACACAATACTCCAGGTGTGATCCCACCAATGCTGTGGATAATTGCAGCGGGACACCCCTTCTCCCATACTCGAATCCCCTCGCTAGGAAGGCCAACATACCTTTTCCCTTCTTCATCTCCTGATGAACCTGCAATGCTTACTCTCAGTGACTGGTGTACAAGGACATCCAGCTCTCATGAACATTCCCTTCTCTCAATTTACATCCATTCAAATAATAACCTGTCTTCCTACTTTTATTGTCAAAGAGGACAACCTCACATTTATCCACATTACACTGCACCAGCAATGCATTTGCCCACTCAGACAGTTTGCCCAAAGAATCAGAAATAGAAATTGCTGGAAAAACCCAGCAGGTCTGGCAGCACAAAGATATCCAGCATGCTAAAGAGTGTTTATGGATGAGAAAATATAGGCCGAAAGGGTAAAATAAATTTAGTATCCCTGAAGGTCAAGGGGCAAGTTTGGGCGACAACAATGGGATGTTTCTCACAGTTTCTGTAAATATCTGTTGATAAGATTTTATTGCTAACATTCACAGAAGAATGGAATATCATCAGACTAGGTTTCAGATTGAGCTGAGAAACAGGAGTCCTTTGAAATTTGATCAGAAAGCAGCATAAATCCATTAGGATTCTCTGGGTCTGTTAGGACAATAATTAAAGCAATGAAACTCCACCCTTAGCACTCTCTAAAAGCTTTGCTGAACTTCTGTCCAAAGTTACTTTTTTTTAGTCAAGACCAATTTTTCTAGTCTCTATTTTAACATTTAACTGGTACTCATGATGTGGAGGTGCCGGTGTTGGACTGGGGTGGACAAAGTCAGAAATCAGACAACACCAGGTTTTAGTCCAACAGGTTTATTTGAAAACACAAGTTTCAGATTGTAACCCCTTCGTCAGGCAGAATGTCGCCACCTGTCGAAAGAGCTGTACTCCGAAAGCTTGTGTTTTCAAATAAACCCGTTGGACTGTAACCTGGTGTCGTCTGACTCCTGACAGCATCTTAACTGCCCAGTTCCAAACAAATGTGTGATTAAACATTTGCAACTCAGTTATGTCCAAACATGTCGATTTTCCAATTCTCATCATCCATAAATGTATGCATTCCTAACACAGTGACTAAAAGAGGAAGTGGTGCTGTGCATTCCTCTTTAGTCGGTGAGGTGAATGTTCCAGGATTTTGACCCAGCAATAATGAAAGAATGGTCCAAATAAAGAAGCTATTTAACTTGGAGAGGAGGTTGAAGGTGATGGTTTTCCCAAGTACAAGTCTGAGGATCTTTGGTTAATTTCTGCAGTGCATCTTGCAGATAGTACACACTGCTGCTACTGAGTGTTGGTGGTGGTGGAGGGAGGGGGATGTTAAAGGTGGTGGATGGGTTGCTAATAATTTATACATCTGCAGGTCATACTTCTGAAAACCCAGCAAGTTTCTAATTCTGATTGCTTGCAGTGAAAACCATTGCAAAGTTGACGTGTCAAGAGGGAGGGCAGAATATGAGAATGCTATTTGCCTCCATGAAGACTCCCACAGTCTCATGGTCTAAGTGGAAATTGCTGAGGTGACCAATGTGAGGAAATGGCGATAGAACTGGAAGAGGCGGAAGAGGAGAGTGCAGGAGCAGGAAGCCAGCCAGTTTGTAATGGCAAGCCCTGGCAGTGTCTCAATCATTTATCCAGTCTCTCAGCACAAACAGAAACAGGAAACACTTAGTACAGGCTGTGCTGCAAACTGATTAGATTACTGCCTGATTTGAGATAACACACTATGAATTCAAGAAGCCAAGAGATCACATCAGCTTTACATTCAGAGTGTTCTCTGTTAAGAATTGGGGATTGTTACAATCAGAGTGAATGGGAAGGGGTTTGGGTCCATTGGGATTGTGGAGAGTGGGAGTGAATGGGAAGAGGTTTGGGTCCATTGGGATTGTGTAGAGTGGGAATGAATGGGAAGAGGTTTGGGTCCATTGGGATGGTGTAGAGTAAGAATGAATGGGAAGGGGTTTGGGTCCATTGGGATGGTGTAGAGTGGGAGTGTATGGGAAGGGGTTTGGCTCCTTTGGGATTGTGGAGAGTGGGAGTGTATGGGAAGGGATTTGGCTCCATTGGGCATGTGGAGAGTGGAAGTGATTGGGAAGGCGATTGGGTCCATTGGGATTGTGGAGAGTAGAAGTGAATGGGAAGGGGTTTGGCTCCATTGGGAATGTGTAGGGTGGTAGTGAACGGGAAGAGGCTTTTCAATTGGGATTTTGTACAGTGCAAGGGAATGGGAAGAGGTTTGGATCCTTTAGGATTATGTAAATTTGTTGGATAATCGTTGGTGAAAGCTACTTGTTATATTTCTTAAAGTATGGGACATTGTACAAAGCACAGATGTAAGCAGAAATATCTTGGGCACGTTTCAGCAAACAGAAGAGGAAGAATGTAAAATATGCCCAATCAAGCCCGCAGGGGCATGTAGTTAAGATAAAGCAGCGAGATCTTGCAGTGCCTGGCCTAGTGTTTACCTCTCAGTGCAGTCAGATCTCCTACAAGGTCTCTCAGAATGAGATCCTGTTCTTGTCTGAGTGAAGCAGAAAGATATTGTGTGAGGCCAGCAAATAAATCCCACGCCAATGTCTGGCGGGAAAGTGTCAGCCTGAGGTCAGTGGGTGGCAGATACTAAGCAAGCAGTTCGGATATGTCTGGGGACCATGCCTGCCTTTGGTGAGTTTACATCAAACCTCGATCTTTTTCATCGCTTCAAACTGTAATTGTCTCTTCTCTGACCCTTCCTTTCCAGCACTGTTCCTGTTATCTTCGAGTCAATGGCAGCTTGGTCACATGTCCCACACATCATCCGTCATGGGTCAAAACTGTCTACAAGGGGACCGTATCAACACTGAACCCCCTCCTCATTTCCCCTTCTGCCTGTGTCCATCATTCCCTTTCCTTTCCTTCATCTCCATATCAACCCCTATTCCATCCTGATTCTCTGCCTCATTTGCCCTCTGCTGTTATGAGTCACACCTCGGCACAGACAGTTATTATTTTTCTGTCTGTCTTGTGTTTTCTAACAAGTGCAGCTCCACTTTGGGAAGCAGAGTCTTAGCCGTCCATTCTTTCTCTTTCAATTCAATCTTGGGATGTGGGTGTCGCTGGCTGGGCCCAGCATTTATTGCCGTGTCCCTAGTTACCCCCTTGAGAAGGTGGGGGTAAGCTGCCTTCTTGAACCACTGCAGCCCTTAAGGTGCAGATTCTTTTTCGATGCTGTGAGTTGTCCAATGCATCGAGTTACCCAGCTCTATCTGCTCGATGGTTTCATTGTTCTGGGCAAGATAAGCTCTTTAATGCTGATTGTTGTACAGTGCAAGAGTCAGACCATCCAGCGATTGATTCTCCCCTCTGGTTAGACACTATTTCAACACCATCCTCGGCAGCAATAATTGGCACTGCTCTGAGATTCACCAGGATGTTGCCTGGGCTGGAGAGTTTCAGTAATGGAGAGAGATTGGACAGAATGGAATTGTTTTCCTCAGAGCAGAGGAGATTGAGAGATGACATGACTGACATGTATAAAATGATGAGGGGCATATACATGGTAGGCAGGAAGAAACCTTTCCCCTTAGTGGAGGGATCAGTGACCGGGGGACATAGGTTTAAGGGAAGGGGCGAGGTTTAGAGAGGCTGCAAGGATTTTTTTTCACCCAGAGGGTGGTGGGAGTCTGGACCTCACTGCCTGTAATGGTGGGAGAGGCAGGAAATCTCATCACATTGAAGAAGGATTTAGATGTGAACTTGCAATGTCAAGGCTATGGGCCATATGCTGGGAAATGGGATTAGAGAACAGTGAGGTGGTTGTTTTTGACCAGTGCAGATACAATGGGCCAAAGGGCCTGGTTTCTCTGCTGTAGGCCTTTGTGTCACTGGAGCGGTTCGTCGGCACTGACCCTCCGACAGTGCGGCACTCCCTCAGTACTGACCCTCCGACAGTGCAGCGCTCCCTCAGCACTGACCCTCAGACAGTGCGGCACTCCCTCAGTACTGACCCTCCGACAGTGCAGCACTCCCTCAGAACTGACCCTCCGACAGTGCGACACTCCCTCAGCACTGACCCTCTGACAGTGCGACGCTCCCTCAGCACTGACCCTCCGACAGGCGGCGCTCCCTCAGCACTGACCCTCCGACAGTGCGGCGCTCCCTCAGCACTGACCCTCCGACAGTGCGGCGCTCCCTCAGCACTGACCCTCCGACAATGCGGCACTCCCTCAGCACTGACCCTCTGACAATGCGGCACTCCCTCAATACTGATCTTTCCGACAGTGCGGCACTCCCTCAGCACTGACTATCCTGCACTGCATGTTAGTGTCCATGTGGATAATTGCTTCTAGTCTTTTGAGTGGAGTTTGATATCATGGTAAGTGTTGAGAAACTACACACACAGTAGTTTACAATTGTTAATCATGCTGGCAGTACAGCTCATGTTTACTTGTTGGATATTTCATGTACTCATATGCTGGGTCCTGAACTCTGCAGAAAACCATGCCCGATATTGTGTCTTTATCATTACACAGAGGTGTTGGGGGACCATTGTTCACTTGTGCATTCTTCATGACAACAACACTGACAAATCACTGGTGACTAGCCAACCAATCAGCATCCATTTCTCATGCTGTTGAAATTGTAGCTAGGTTTGCAATGCAGCTCTCTCAAGTGACCTGGAGTGTCCCGAATGGGAAGCTTCACCAAGGCACCTGTTTCTGCAGCGATATGCAATGCAGCTCAGGCTCTGTGCTGCCCACAGACTGTTTAGCTTTTATCCTTCTCACAGCTGGTGAAGCTCAGTGTTCGGAGATTCATGGAGCGACAGAGAGGAGTGACATGCCCACGATGACAATGTGAACCTCTCTGTTCCACAGGAAGCCAGATTGGCTTTTCTTAAAATTCACTGAAAGGATGTGGATGTCACAGGTCAGGCCAATATTTATTGCCCATTTCTTAGGCTTTTGGGTGAAGGTTAGGGTTAGGGGCAGGGGAGGAATATCCAGCCCGAGGTTGAGGTTGTGTGTCTCACTGCGTGAGGTTATCAGGAGGGATGTGGGACCAAGGCAGAGATGTGGAGCTGGGTCATAGATCAGCCAAGGAATGACAGCACGGTAGTAAAGGTCTGAGTGGCCTCTGCCTGTCCCCTGTGTTTGCTTTCTCCAATGATGGAAGTTTTGGCAGAGGAAGAGCTACACAAGGCTGTCGAGTGATGAGTGAGAAACATAAATAAGAAGCCATTGTCTGTTCCTTACCACTTTATATCTACATTCAGGGCTAAACTCATATTGTCCAGGAGAACTTTGCCCGCTTGACAATGAATACCAAATTCTCGGACAGAGATTCACAAACTGCAAGTTGTATCCAGCTGCTGAGAGTGTTAATATTGTCCAGGGCAGTAATTCAGAGCCGACAATTTATTTTTCTTCTGCACTTGTTGCCAAACTCGCTGCCTTCACTAAATCAAAAGACTGAACTCCAAAATATGTTCCAAACATTTACATAACACATGGGCTGCTCTCCCAATGCCTTCAGAAATGATTTTCCTGCATTATCTAGCCTTTTATGGTAGCTTTTGATCATTACTTTGTTGGGCGAGTGGCTGAGAAGTTAAAAAATGGTTGTATTTGTTTGTGCATCAAGAAACTTTTTGGCCATCCAGCCACATCATCCCTGGGCCAAGTGCACTGTGCGTGTGGTGGTCTCTATGTGCAAACTCATGACTTGGAGAGTGTAGAAACTGATAAAATCAAAGGCCCCAGAGTTTTCATTCTTCATCACCACTGCATTCTCATCACTGAGCCACGACAGGAGATTGAGTATGACATTTGGCCTCAGAGCTGTAGGGAGAGAGGGCAACTTCGCTGAGGTCACTAACCACATGTTGGGGGAGCTCAGAGGTGTGATATTGACGAGGATGTATTTGGAGTGGGCCTCAGTGGCAGACTGAAGCTCTGGGACTTGCTTTCTGGGATCATAGGAGTGTTATGGTGCAGAAGGAGGCCAATCAGCCCATCATTGGCTCTCCAAATAAGCATTGTGACATAGTGCCATTCCCCATAGCCTTGCACTTTCTATCCAAATAACCATCCAAAGTCCCTCTTAAATACTTCAGTTGAACCTGCCTGCACCATATTTCCAGGCAGTGCATTACACACCCTAACCATTCACTGTGTGAAAAAGTTTTTCTCACGTCTTAAGATAGTAGGAACTGCAGATGCTGGAGAATCTGAGATAACAAGGTATAGAGCTGGATGAACACAGCAGGCCAAGCAGCATCAGAGGAGCAGGAAAG
>NC_063338.1:97194034-97197181 GCF_021869965.1 Rhincodon typus
CTTAAATTACACTCCGTTTTTTTTCAGTCTACCCATGCAGGACATTTTGAAGCATAGTGGCAACTAATTTGACCACAATAAACTCTTGTGAAGTCATGTTGATTGAAAGAGAATTATTGCTTTGTTTGCACATGACATTTATGTCCATCTCATTCTTGTTTCTTTCAGAAGTGGGAAAAGCTTCGTCCTCTCTGCTCTATTCAGCCCGCTCACAATTTGAAAACCTCCATCAGCTCTCCTTGCAGTCTCCTCTCTCGTAGGAGAATAGTCCCACCCTCTCCAACCTGTCTGCATTGCTGAATTTCCTCCTCCTGGAACCATTCTTGTAAACCATTTCTGCACTCTCTCCAATGTATTCACTTCTTTCCCATAATGAAGCGCACACATAGCACACGCGCTATGCCAGCTGACGTCTCACCAGTGTTTTATGCAACAGAAGGAAAAAGCAACTTATGTTTCCATAAATAGTTGCTTGCTAATATAGAACTTGATTATTGCTGACAAAAAAAGAAACTATTCTATTGAAGGCTTTCATCTTACACTCATCAGGACAATTCACAAGAATACCAATATAAAGGGAAAACAACATTCATACTGTATGAGAGGAGACTGCTGATTGGTTGACAAATGGTGTCTGATTGATAAATACATTGCCACTGAAAATGCCTCTACCAACTGCTGTCCACTCACCAACCAATCAAGATTATCTTCTTCTACAATGAATATTGTTTCCCTTAACACTGGTATTCTTATAAATTGTCCTGATGCGTGAAAGCTGAAGGGTTTTGATAAAATGGATCTTTTTCAATATTACTTACATTTAAATATCATCTTTCACAACCTCAGGGCATCTCAAAGCTTTACAATGACTCAACCGCTTTGAAGATGTAAAGACAAACAGCAAGATCCCATAAACACCAATGTGGTAATGATGAGGTAATCTGTTTTTTGGGGGATGAGACTAGAGGCACAATGGTTGCTCCAAGACACCAGAGAGAACTCTCCCACTGTTCTCTGAAATGGGCATACACTGAACGTATTTCTCGGTGTGATGTCTATGACCAGCAGGTGCCCCATCCTGGATCATTGAGTCACGCACGGCAGAGAAAACCAGTGCTTTGGGAAGATCAAAGGGAATTGGCAAAACTGACAATGTATTGAGAATCACCATTTTCCCCTTCCCATTCATTTTGGGTTTGTCCGGATTTCTTCAGAGATTGTGGGTGTTGCTAATTTAGCCAGCCAGAGAGCTGTGAAGAGTTGACCACATTTCTGTGGGATTGGAGACCAAATCATGTGAAGCTGTATATAATTCCAGTTTGCTATTGATTTAAATCTCACCGTCGGCCCCTGGTGGGATTTGAACCCACGTCACCTGGATATAAATCTGGGGCCCTAGGTTACAAACCCACTGACCAGCACCAAATTGATGTTCCTCTTGTCTCTGACTATACAACAGTTTGAGATCACTGCCTTGAGAATGTTTCATTGAGCTGAGGTTTGAATGAGCTGACTGTAGGTTGTGGCAATGAATAAAACTCCTATCTCGGAGGTGTGTGCACTACCACTGAGTTACGATGGACACCCAGATGTCAGATCAATGGTAGGATTGTAGAGTTGGTCAACAAGAAGGAGTTTGTCGTGTCTAATTAGCTGTGTCTGGAAACGTTAGTCTTCCAGCAAAGCACAGCACATAGAGTCACAGAGAGTCTGTGAGCAATCTGGTTGACTCTCAACTGCCCTCTGAAGTGGCCAAGCAAGGCCATCAGTTCAAGGGCAATTAGGAATGGGCAACACATTCTAAGGAGATAGCAAGAACTGCAGATGCTGGAGTCAGAGATAACACAGTGTGGAGCTGGAGGAACACAGCAGGCCGGGCAGCATCAGAGGAGCAGGAAAGTTGACATTTCGGGTCAGAAGCCTTCTTCAGAACTTTTATCCAATCCTGTCTGTGGAAGAGCCTTACTATTAGTGCTATAAAGAGAGACAAGTTGTCCCAAAATGTTTAATCTTGCAATCATCAGGACAAATGTAAAAATATAAAATTTTAAATGGCTCCACCAATTTACACCATAGGCGAGGGTACTCATTAACTGGGTCATTGACTGGTTGGCCATGGAGAAAGCAATGGTGTACCTTAGGCTTTCCAAACTTCCAGGTGATTCGAGAAATGTTGCAAGTCTTGGAAATGTCCCTTTGATTTGCAGGAAATGGCTCTCTGTGTATGAATGTATTCACACTCACTTCAATCAGCCAGTTAATGGAATGCACAATGTACAGCTCTGGTACTGCACTGGCACAGAAACTAACCAGTCCACACTTGTAAAAACAGAAATCATAACGCCTACTGTTTGATGTGATTCTGCAATTTTCCAAACAATCCCAACTGTCCTATAAGCAATCTTTGTAACCAATCGAAGTTAATCAGCTGTGATCACCCAATAACAGATCAGCCGCATGGTCTCCTTCTGAATCAGAATGATGCTGTGTCCTCATTTATAGTTGCCGGAAGTGAGATATATTCGTGGTCAGTTCCTCATTCTCTGTAAGCTAAACGAACCAGTTCAAACCTTGCACCTTTTGAATTATCCAGGAGACTGGAGAGCTCCCTGTGGCCCATTACTCTCTCCATGACTCCAGAACAACCACAGCAATGTGGTTGACTCTTAACTGCCCTTGGGCAATTAGGGATGGGCAATAAATGCTGGCCCATTCTGAGTTGCCCTCATCCTGTGAATGAATAAAGGGTTGACTCAAGACATTGTGATCAACCTTAGTTTCAACTCCCCAAGGACATCAGGGATTGTGGTGTCAAGAAAGGAATGGTCAAAGGAGTATTAATTAAGAGGTTGGATTTAGAAATATTCAATGGGAGAACGTAAGACTGTTATATATTACCCATCTCATCTTAAATCTTTCTTTTCTTGCAGGTCACTACCTTGTGTGTCTCTCCGGTGAACTATGAGCTGGTGAGTTCTCTCTGTTATTGGATCATTGTTAGTCAGTATTGGTCAGTATTGAACAGTATTGGCCAGCGTTGGTCAGCATTGATCAGTATTGGACAGCATTGGTCAGTGTTGGTCAGTGTTGGTCAGCAGCAAACAATATTGGTCAGTGTTGGTCAGCAGTGAACTATGTTGGTCAGTG
>NC_063338.1:97197191-97204900 GCF_021869965.1 Rhincodon typus
TTGGTCAGTGTTGGTCAGCAGTGAACTATGTTGGTCAGTGTTGGTCAACAGTGAACTATGTTGGTCAGTGTTGGTCAGATAATCATTGTTGATCGTTTTGGTCTTTGTTTGCTATCATTGGCTATCATTGGACAATCTTTGTCTGTGTAGATCAGTGTAGGTAAATTTTCATTAATATTGGTCAGTGTTGGTCAGTATTGATCAGTGTTTGCCATTGTTGATCATATGTGGTTATCATTGGTCAGTATTCATCAATATTGGGCTGTGTTAGTGTTGGTCAATATTGGTCACTGTTGCTCAGTGTTGGTCAACATTAATTATTGATCAAAATCAATCAGCATTGGTCAGAGTTGGTTATCTTTGGTCAGCATTGGTCAGTATTGTTATTTTTAGTCAGCACTGGTCACTATTGGTTAGCATTGGTCACAGTTGATCAGTGTTGGTGATCTTTGGTCAGTGTCGGTCAGGGTTTATTTTTATTCATTTGAGGGATGTGGGTGTCACTGGCTGAGTCCAGCATTTATTGTTTGTCCCTAATTGCCCTTGAGAAAGTGGTGGTGAGCTGCCTCAGAAGGATAGTGTACCTTTAAGACAGTAACATGACATCATGAGATGTTTTTGTACCTAAGATGGCATTGGTGAGTAGCAACATTGTACTTTTCACTGTATTGCCGTACTTCTGTTCTTGAGTGCACTTGACAATAAAACCTAAATCTAATTCTAAAGCTCAAGTCTAAAAGCCCTTATTTTTGGTCACTCGCTATCAGTGTAATGGAGTCAATGTTAGGAGGATACACATTCAGCAATGTATATGTTACAAGAATATCAGTAACTTCAGAACACAGACTTAATCACTTGTGGGAAATGGGTGTTGCTGGCCGGGCCACATTTATTGCCTGTCCCTAGTTGCCCTTCAGAAGGTGGTGATGAGCTGCAGTCCATGCCCTGAGGGAGGGAATTCCAGGATTGTGACACAGCGACAGTGAAGGAACAGTGATGTATTTCCAAGTCAGGTTGGAGGGGAACTTGCAGGGGGTGGTGTTCCCATGTATCGCTGCCCTTGTCCTTCTGGATGGAAGTGGTCGTGGGTTTGGAAGGTGCTGACTGAGGGTCTTGGGTGAGTTTCTGCAGTGCATCTTGTAGATAGTACACACTGCTGCTACTGAGCGTCGGTGGTGGAGGGAGTGGATGCTTGTGGGCGTGTGCCAATCAAGCTGCTGCTTTGTCCTATGTATTATGTGTAAATGAATGCTTTATTAACATTGAAAGTAACGAGTGCTGCTAATAATGTTCAAGCTGTCTCAACAAGAACCCAGCACTTTTGACACGTCATGTGAGCTAACACACATGGATGTTCTCCAGGTATTTCAGACTGATAGAGGTGTTTGATCCAAGGAACTACGTCATGGTGTCAGTAGGTCATCACGAGAAGATAGTGGCAACTAATGGTGAGAGCGAGAAACAGAATAGGTACAAAAGGGTGATCAAGTGGGTGGTAGCTGTGAGGAACTCTCTTCCTAAGAGCCATTACTAATCATTTCCATGAGTTCAAAGTTGATATTTACAACTCCAATCAAGACTGAAGACTACAACTCTACTGAAGGAGGCGATCACAGAAGAGGAACAGTTATGAGTAGCCAGTCTCTCTGTCCAATCAGGTGTCTGATCTAGAAAAAAGTGGCAGTTTACAACTGATAGAACTGATTGGGCAAAGCAATCCAAGGAGGAAGGACAGCCCAAAACGCTGGAATTTACCAGCACACAGATCATGAATGCCTCACCATCATCGCTCGATTCCACCACCTTGTCTTCAGAGGAAGTAGTACAAAAATAGAAGAAAATGCATGGGACTAGAGTCATAGGATCATACAGCACGGAAACAGAACCTTTGGTCTAACCAGTCCATGCTGACCATAATCCCAAACTGACTGTGCTTGGCCCATTTTCATCCAAATCTTTCCCTTTCATGTACTTAGCTAAATGTCTTCTAAAACTTGCAACTGTACCTGCATCCGCCACTTCCTCTCGAAGTTCATTCACACATGAACCACCCTCTGTGTAAAAAAAAAAATTCTCCTCATGTCTTTTTTAAATCTTTCTCCTCTCACTTTAAGAATATGTCCCCTAGTCTTGAAATTCCCTACCTGAGGGAAAAGACAGCTGCATTTACCTTATCTATACCCATCATGATTTAATTAATTTTGCTAAGGTCCTCCCCTAAACCTGCAGGATAGGTAGCAGTGTAATTTTAACAGTAGACATGATGGGCTGAAGTGCCTCTTCTGTGTTGTATGATTCTATGATTCTAAGCATTGCATTACAATACAGATTTTAAACAAGTAATTTAAAGAGCATAGGACTACAAAAGAAAATCGGAAAGCAAACATCTGGGTATGGATTGAAACTGTACTGACATTTTGTCAGAATTTCAACTGTTTAAAGAAAGAATCAATCTTTAATTCCTGGATCAACAAATAGCGGAAGGAGGTAAACAAAAACAGAAGTTGCTAGAAAAGCTCAGCAGGCCTGGCAGCATCTGTGACGTAAAAAGTCAGAGTTAACATTTCGGGTCCGGTGACCCTTCCTCAGAACTTAGCTGAAGGAGAAAAGCAATCCGTCAAACCCCTAAATAAAAACCGAAAGGACTGCGGATGCCATAAATCAGGAACAAAAACAAAAGTTGCTGAGAAAGCTCAGCAGGTCTGGCCAGTTATGAGGAAGGGTCACCAGACCCAAAGTGCTAACTCTGTTTTTTCCTTCACAGATGTGCCGGACCTGCGGAGCTTTTCTGTCAAACTCCTTATTGTTTTTGGAAACAAATGATCAAACCCTCCACTATTTTGAATGATCACTGGAAAGATCCTTATGTTCCATAAGAGGCCATTGATTTAAAATGGATAAGAAGCCAATTCCCACAGTTCAACACAGTACTTACAACCACTTGTGAAGAAGGCCCAACCAGGGAATAATATTGTACTGTGTGCGGTTCTGGTCATCCTGCTATAGGACGGATATTATTAAATTGGAGAGGGCCCAGAAAAGACTTACCAGGATGTTGCTGGGAATGGAGGGTCTGTGCTATAGGGATAGGCTGGGACTTTTTTTACTGGAGCATGGGGGGCTGAGGGGTGACCTTGTGGAGGTTTATACAATCAAGGGGCATGGATAAGATGAATAGTAAAGGAATTTCCACTAGGGTGAGGGAGTTCAAAACTAGAGGGCATAATTTTAAGGTGAGAGGAGAAAGATTTAAAAGGGACCTGAGGGGCAATGTTTTCACACAGAGAGTGGTGCGTATGTGAAATGAGCTGCCAGAGGAAGTGGTAGATGCAGGTACAGTTTCAACATTTAAAAGACATTTGGACTGATATATGAATAGGAAAGGTTTAGAGGGATATGGGCCAAACGCAGGCAAGTGGGATTAGTTTAGTTTGGGAAACTTGGTTGGCATAGATGGGTTGAACTGAAGTGTCGATTTCCGTGCTGTATGACTCTGTGACTGTATAATATCAAAGAAGCTTTTAAACTTTTGACATTGGCACACAATCATGTCACCAATGTCTAAAAGCTAATGGCAATGTTACAGCTTACAGAGCTCAGTCAGACAGAACATGTCACCACAACACAATAAATGGGGAAGCTTTCACCTCCATCCAAATGATAAACCCCTGGTTGGACGATGGACAACATGTGCTGCCCACCAAGATTAACGCTGGTGCCGAAGCAAATTTCATCCCTTTATACATTTTACACATGATGTACTCAGGAGATGAGCACAGTGCGGTGCAGTCTACAAATGATAAGCTAACCAAATACACAGGTCTGGCATTACATGAGAGAGATAGTAGGAACTGCCGATGCTGGAGAATCAGAGATAACAAGGTGTAGAGCTGGAGGAACACAGCAGGCCAAGCAGCATCAGAGGAGCAGGAAAGCTGACATTTTGGGTCTGGACCCTTCTTCAGAAAACTTACATGGATTATATGGATTGGCATTAACTGCCAACTCCTGCCTCAGGGTGGGCACCTTACAGCATTGAAGAGGCTGGACCAGCCATTTGTGTTCTGTCAGTATATATTGATCTATATCATATTGTGACGTGTGACATGACGAAGCTGTCACTTACAACTGAAAGATGGTGCCCAGCCCAGCAGTGGGTCAGTGCAGCATTGCCACTCAGGATAGGATCAAATTAGAAGTAAAAAAAAACAAAATCATCCCTAAAGTCGGCTTACTGTGCGGAACAGGCTTGAGGGGCTGAATGGCCTACTTCATTTCCTATGTTCCTGTCAATTGGTGCAGCTCCATTACTTGTGTTTTGAAATAAGCTAGCACTCTATGTTTATGTTAAATCCAAGGAGATGGAACGTTGTACTAAAGAGGTACCTATGAAGAATGATTGCCCAGCAATTTTTCAAGCTCATTACCAAGGACTGATATTTCCCAGATTCTTTCCCAGAGTGGGCAGGAGCTGACAATGTTTGGAAAAGCTTTCAATTGATACTGATTCCTCAGATTACCATTTGAATTGTCAGCCAGTCAGGACAGATTCCAGAAACACATGGATCCTGTCATCTCGGATCGACCAGCATGCCTCGCTGTCTCTGACAATATACCAGGCTTTGGAAAAACTCAACATGAGCTTGAGACAAAGTGCCTTCAGCTGATGTCAGCAACAAGGAAACGTTGCTTTGTTCTGAGCAATAACAAATGTCAAATCAACTTCTTTGGTTCAATTGACCCATCGAACAGCATCAGTTCAGCTGCTACCAAAATAGATAACGTTGAGGTTGGTTGTCTCGCCGAGCTGGTTCGTTGTTCCGCAGATGTTTCGTTACCCTGCTGGGTAACATCATCAGTGCAGCCTCCAATGAAGCGCTGTTATGTTTTCCCACCTGGTTTTTAAACTCTGGGGTCCGTGGAGCTGGAATACCTCATTTCCGGTTTTCCTTCGTAGTGGAGTGTATATGGGGTCGATGAGTGTATATATACACTCCACTACGAAGGAAAACTGGAAGTGAGGTAATCCAGCTCAATGGACTCCAGAGTTTAAAAACCAGGCGGGAAAACACAACAGCGCTTCATCGGAGGCTGCACTGATGATGGGTAATGAAACGTCTGCGGAACAACGAACCAGCTCGGAGAGCCAACCAACCACAACATCCACAACCCTAGCTACAAATCTCCTCCAAATCCTTAGAGATAATGTAAAGGAGATGCCTACACCACATGACGAAGATGTTTCAATTTCACCCTCTTTTTATTCCACAGGATCCAAATATCCTGACCAAAGTGCCTCCTCTTCGAGGCTCCTCCACAAAAATAAACAGTTTGTGGGCCAAGAGAATCACCAGCACCAACTTTCATTTCTCCAAAGTGCTTTCCCACCCAGCAAGTGTCTTCTTCCATGTTATGACCCTGCTGAAGTCATTATGTTGGAGGTAGATTCATCCCTCCAGAGCCTCAGGCTGATGAGCCTGTTGCACAATATATTTGGTTCTAAGATCCTTACAAGGCTTCAGGAAAACTACTCAACACAATGATAGGGAAACTCTGGCTTGAGTTTCCAGTCAGAAGTCATACAACACTAGATTATAGTCCAACAGGTTTATTTGAAATCATAAGCTTTCAAAGTGCTTGAGTTTTTGGAACACAGCTGTGCCAATTCTGCAACCATTTCGTTGTTCACACACCACAAACAGTCAGAAGTGATCTGCTTTAGACCTCTGACAAGCATCCCTCCAATGTTTATTTACCAAGATCCAAAGGTCTAATTTAAGAGTACAGTACAGGCTCCCATTTGACCATTTCTGATGCTGTTAGCTGATTCCCAAATCCCGCCAAAAGCAGAGATATCCCTCTGGACCCACAGATGGATGTTATTGAGTTGGAACTGCAGGTTACTCTTAACACTGATCTCATTCAGCTTGGTCCCTGCCAAGCACAGCAGATTGAGCAAGATGTCCAGCTGTACCGGGTCAAAAAAAGGAGCTGTTATTGTCAGTGGCCAGCCTGACCACATCCAGCAGATCCCTGAGTGAGCCCATGCATTCTGCTCATTCAGAGATAAATAGAATGTCCGAGAATGTGGTCTTCAAAAGCAAATAAATTATAACTCTAGAAACTTTCTGTAGAGACATGCTGGACAATATACATACAGGCAAGGCAAGTTGGCATACTGGATCCAAAACTGGCTTACAAACAGAAGGCAAAGAATGATGGTGGAGGGTTGTTTTGTGATTGGAAGCCTGTGACCAGCGATGTTCCACAGGGATCGGTGTTGAGACCTTTGCTGTTTGTTATGTACATTACCGACTTGGGTGTGAATGTGGAAGGTACAATTAGTAAGCTTATAGTTGACACAAGAATTGGTGATGTCATTGAGAGTGAGGAGAATGATCGCAGGCTACAGCCTGATATTGATCAGCTGGTAAATTAGGCAGAGCAGTGGCAGATGGTATTTAATCCTGATAATTGCGAGGTGATGCATTTTATGAGGTTTAATAAGGAAGGACGTACACAATGAATTGCAATCCCTAGGGCATACTGAGGAACAAAGCAACTTTGGTGTACAAGTCCATCAGTCCCAGGTTGGTCAAGAAGGTATACAGGGTAGGAAATATAGGAGCAAGGAAGTCTTGTTGCAACTGTATAAAGCATTGGTAAGGCCACAGCTGGAACACTATGTGCAGTTCTGTTTGTCACACTATCGGAAGGGTGTGACTGCACTGGAAATGGTGCAGAGGAGATTCACCAGGATGTTATGAGGAGAAACTGGATAGACTGGGTTTATTTTCCTTGGAGCAGAGGAGGCTGAGGGCTGATCTGATTGAGGTATACAAAATTCAGACAGGCATAGATATAGGAGGTCATGATAATCTTTTTCCCATGGCACTTGTGCCTAAGACCAGAGGGACATAAGTTTATGGTGAGGACCAGAGGGTGGTAGAAATATGGAATGTGCTCCCTGAGAGGGTGGTAGAGAAAGGTTCTGTCACAACATTTAAGAAGCATCTGGACAAGCCCTTAAAATACCAGGGCAGAGTTGGCTGTCGACCAAGCACAGGTAAATGGGATTTAGTGTAGTTTGGTGTTTGTGGGTCAGTGTAGACAAGGTGGGCTGAAGGGTCTGTTTCTATGCTGTGTGACTCTAAGTTACACTGGAGTTGAAAAAGCCAAGTGTAACTCTGTACACCGGCCCAGCATCAATAAGAGCATTGATCTACCCATCAAATCATGGGAAACATGTCATTACACCAATCAAGAGAATCTCTCCTTCCACGTGAAATTCCTCCTGAGATGTGGTGTAAGGTTACAACTGATCTTTTCCACTTTCAACATCACCATTACATTCTGGTGACTGACATTTTCACCAAATTTCCTCTTTCTGACAAATCGAAGGTCGCACTCGAGCAACGCTTATTTCCACATTGACTGGCATATTCGGTGTGTTCGGTATTTTACATTAGCTAGCCTGACTCTCACCGTGCTGAGCTCTCGATCAGGATTGAAGCAGCTGCTCCTGTAATGAGTTAAAATCCTGTTTCAAAGCCTTGTCCCTTCAACTTGATAGTCTAGAATCAATGACAACAAGGTGCAGGGCTGGATGAACACAGCAGGCCAAGCAGCATCGTAGGAGCAGAGAGGCTGACGTTTCGGGCCTAGACCCTTCATCAGAAAAGGGGGAGGGGAAGGGGGTTTTGAAATAA
>NC_063338.1:97205300-97214018 GCF_021869965.1 Rhincodon typus
TCAGTGGAGGGGGACTGGTCGGGCCTGCGGGACAGGAAGAAGCGGAGGGCCTTAAGGCCATCTGCATGGGGAATGCAGGTGTAGAGGCCTACAGTTCCTACTATCTCTCTCCCAGTCTAGAATCAATGTTGACTCTGCTTGATCTCACCTCAGAAAGTGATCTTTACTTTCTGTTCTGTGGCTTTACTTTCTTGAACTTCTTACTTGTCCCATGATTTCCATTCTGATTTAAATTTTAAACAAAAGAACAGAGAGTGCTGAAGAAACTCAGCAGATCTGGTAGCATCCTGTGGAGAGAAAGCAGAGACAATGTCTTGGGTCCAGTCTGAGCTCTGCATTGAATTTGAAAGATCAGCTCTGCTTTGTCTCTCCACAGATGCTGCTCGACCAGCTGAGTTTCTCTAACACTTCTTGTCGATATTTCAGATTTCCAGCATCCACAGTTCTTTGCTTTTCTCTGTAAATATTGCGTTAGCAGGACCTGTTTGTGAGTTAATGAAGGTGCTGTTCGCTTACAATATTTTGTAAAGTATCCCAGTTTGCTTGTCTGGCAGGGCACCTCAGAGGTACAGGGGGATCTTGGGGTGATTGTCCACAGATCCCTGAAGGAGGCTGGACAGATTAATGGGGTGGTTAAGAGGGCACACGGAACATATCCCTTTATCATTCCTGCTTTACAGTATAAGAGCAGGGAAGTTATACTGGAGCTGTACAGAACTTTGGTGAGGCCACAGCTGAAGTATTGTGTTCAGTTCTGTTTACCACACTGTAGGAAGGATGTGATTGCACTGGAGAGGGTGCAGAGGAGATTCACCAGGATGTTACCTGGGATGGAATATTTCAGCGATGAAGAGAAGCTGGATAAGCTCGGGTTGTTTTCTCTGAAGCAGAGAGGGGATCTGATTGAGGTGTGTAAGATTATGAGGTGCATGAACAGTGTGGATAGAAAACAACTGCTCCCCACAGTTGGAGGGCCAATTACAAAGAGAATAATTTTAAATTGAAAGTCAGGAGGTTTAGAGGGGATTTAAAGAAAAGCTTTATCACCCAGAGGGTGGTGGGGATGTGGAATGCACTGCCTGGGAGAGGAGTTGAGGCGGGAAACCTCACAACTTTTAAAAAGTTCTTAGACAAGTGCTTGAAGTGTTATAATATCCAAGGCTATGGGCCTAGTGTGGGAAAGTATCGGTGGTAGTATATTTTTAATGGTACAGGCTTGAAGGATCTCTTCTTACTGTAGGATTCTCTTGAGTCCGTCACTTGATGATTCAATGATTCCCACACTTCTCGCATTCAGCTGCCTGTTTGTTCTGTTTGTGATTCAGTTTGGAGCCACACCTTATCCAATCCAATATGGTCAATGTGGTAGACATTTGGGGAGATTTATTGGAGGGGTGGCAATGCCACCTTGGGACCAATCTACCTGACCAGCTCCATGTTTCCTCACATCAGCAATGGAATTTGGGCCTGTGAAATGAAGTGGATTGACTGGAGAAAGTCTGATAACTTCATAGCCCTCTTGAAATGAATGCTAACATTGCATTCGCCTTCCTGACTGCCAAGTAATATCAATAGTTGGATCCCATGGGCTCTTACCTTTTGGACCAGCCTTCCATGTGGGACCTTGTCAAAGGCCTTACTGAGGTCCATATAAACCACATCAACTACACCACCCTCATCAATATATTTAGTCACCTTCTCAAAAAGTCAATTGAATTAGTTTGACAGGATCTTGCTCTAACAAATCCGTGCTGACTATCCCTTATCCATCCCTACCTTTCCAAGTGTTGATTAATCCTGTCCCTCGGAAGTTTTATCGATAGTTTCCCTACCGCTGATGTCAGACTAACTGCTCTGTAATTCCCTGGCCTATCCCTGCTGTCCTTCTTGAACAAAGGGACCACATTAACCATCCTCCAGTCATCTGGCACTTCACCTGTGGTCAGGGTCAGTGAAGTATTAAATATCTCTGCCTGGGCCCCAGTAATCTCCTCCCTTGCCTCTTATAGCGGCCTGGATCACATCCTTATTAATCTTATTGTATTCTGGAAACTTATCGTGCCACCTGAAATCCCGCTCTGCAATGTCTTCGCTGTGAAAACAGGTGAGAAATATTCATTTCAGACCTCACCCATGTTCACTAGCTCCACACACAGGTTGACATTTTGGCCTCTGATAGGTCCCACCCTTTTCCTGGTAATCGTCTTACTCTGAATTATTTATAAAATGCCATGGGGTTTTCCCTGATCCCATCTCCCAAAGATATCTCTTGACCTTCTTTGTCCCCCTAATACCCTTTTAAAGCAGCCCGTACTCTCTCTATACTCCTGAAGGGCCTTCCCTGTTTTCAATGCGCTGTATCTGACATATACTTCTCCCTTTTTCATTATCAAACTCTCAATATCCCTTGACTCCCAGGGTTTCCTGGACTTGCTGTCTTTGCCCTTCACTCTTTGAGGAACATGCTGACCCTGAATTCTCACTGTATTACTTTTAAAAGATTTTATCCCTAAAGGGGTGGATAGTGAAGATATTGTTGAATTCTTCTGATTCTGCTTCTGTATGAGTTCAGAGGCTGATATATAAATGCAAAGGGTGGAGGTGCTGATGTTGGACTGGAATGGATTGTCACATGACTCCAGGTTGCAGTCCAACAGGAACAAAAACACAAAGTTGCTGGAAAAACTCAGCAGGTCTGGCAGCATCTGTGAAGGAAAATAAGAAGAGTTAACGCTTCGGGTCTGGTGACCCTTCCTCAGAACCCAACAGGTTTATTTGAAATCACAAGTTTTTGGAGCGCTGCTTCTTCATCAGGTGATTTGGAGAGAAGCGCATCTCCACTTTACCTGACGAAGGAGCAAGGCTCCAAAAGCTTGTGATTTCAAATAAACCTGTTGGGTTGTAACCTAGTCGTGTGGATTCTGACTTCATCTATACAAACACAGACAGTCTTGTATCTGTGTGACTGATCTGACCAACAAAGAAGGAGCGAGAATTCCAAACTAGCCCCTGAAACCTGAAAAGTAGACCTTGACAAAATCTCAGGAGGAGCCCTCAGAAATAAAAATGGTCTTGACCGTGGTCGCTGGGGTCCTGACTCCAGAGGAACGCCCAGCACTGGCCTCACCATTGTCTGGTTTGTGTCTGGCTCAGTCACCTCTCTCAGACTGAGGCAGCACAGGTCTCCCATGAAGTCTCCGGCAGGTGTGCGGGGAGACAGGGGCAGGTGGGCGGGGAGGCAGGGGCAGGTGGGCGGGGAGGCAGGGCCAGGTGGGCAGGGAGGCAGGGACAGGGAGGCAGGGGCAGGGAGACAGGCAGGTGGGCAGAGAGGCAGGGGCAGGTGTGCAGGGAGGCAGGGCCAGGTGGGTGGGGAGGCGGGGACAGGGAGGCAGGCAGGTGGGTGGGGAGGCAGGGACAGGGAGGCAGGCAGGTGGGCAGGCAAGAGCCTTAGTGTCTCGGATAGGTTCTGCCCAGCATGCATGGGGCTATTTCCCTGCATCTGCTTGTTTCAAAGACTACTTGCTTTCGAGTGATCCTCCAAAATATCTTCTGAGTGAGGAGGGTACCTGTGCAGACTCTAGCAACCTGCACAGCTGAAGCTAAACGATGCAGATGCAAATGACTTCAGTGAAAGTTGACTATTCTGCTTTGTGAGGGTGCGTATCTGCTGTGCATTAGACTGTTCCGAAAGGAATTCCCTCATGCATTCACTTTCAATTACGCCTGAGGACTGAGAGAGCACTGACTAATTTTGTTTTTGCTGATTGTAACACCGTCTGGTGAAATCCTTGCATTAAAAAATCCAGCGATCTCAGCTTTGCAGTTTCCATTCCTTCCTTCCCCCAGCTTTATTTGCATAGCTTTGTCGTAATCAGTTTCTGCAGACCAATGATCACGTATCTCCATGTCTTGTTTAGGCTCTTGCTGGGTTTTGTTCCAAAACTCCCCTCAACAGAAATGAAGACAGTTCCAGAGCTCGCTGACACATGTTTCTACAATCTCCAAGGAGGGCTAATTACATCCTGCCGAAAAATGCTGCCACATTAAAGATTCCAATCAATTCCATTTCATTTTGTCCCACGAGGGCGGAGCAGTTCATACCAGATCTCAAGTGATAAACGTCACTCCTTACAGTTACACAGCGAGTGACCCTTACCCTGCTGAATAAACACTGACCCTGTACGGTTACACAGTGACCCTTACCCTGCTGAATAAACACTGACCCTGTATGGTTACACAGTGAGTGACCCTTACCCTGCTGAATAAACACTGACCCTGTACGGTTACACAGTGAGTGACCCTTACCCTGCTGAATAAACACTGACCCTGTACAGTTACACAGCGAGTGACCCTTACCCTGCTGAATAAACACTGACCCTGTACAGTTACACAGCGAGTGACCCTTACCCTGCTGAATAAACACTGACCCTGTACGGTTACACAGTGACCCTTACCCTGCTGAATAAACACTGACCCTGTATGGTTACACAGTGAGTGACCCTTACCCTGCTGAATAAACACTGACCCTGTACGGTTACACAGCGAGTGACCCTTACCCTGCTGAATAAACACTGACCCTGTACAGTTACACAGTGGATGAACTGTATGTGCAGTGCTGTGGTACTTGTCTTGCTAATAACTGAGTGTCTCTGATAACAGACTGTGCCTCCATTCTGTCAGTCGACAAGCAGAGAGTGTGCACTGAGTGACCTTTATCTTGTTTGTGTTTTCTGAACATTGCTGTTGAGTTGTTCCCAACTCATTGCGTGAAACGAGTCCCCTAACTAAATTTGTTGCAGTGTTTGTAACTGACTGGTGTGGTGTTGTTGAGCAGAGTGTGAGGATGCGGACTGATCAGACAGTGAGACATGGGAAGGAGGTCAGTTTTTCTGTGAGCATTATTGGACATGTTGTCAGGCGTGTCGGAGGTGGGGGGTCATTCTCAACGTCACTGAGTGGCTGAGAATCTGGGCTGGAGAGTAAGCATGCTGATGTCAGACCCAGCTGGTTATTAATCACTGATGGTCACAAATTGACAATACTTTGGTTTTTACAAGGGCTGGATCTGTTGATGTCCTTAACAGTGACAGTGAAAATGAGCCTAATAACATCTGCAGAATGTCAGTGTTCACAGAAGCTGACATTTGACAGGGTGGTGAGAGAGTAAAGCCAGGCCTGTGTTTGAAGGGTGCTGATTTACAGGAGGGACAGAACACACACCAACTCAGCTCGATTGTCGTGAGTGATTGTGGGTAATCAACAAGCCAACATGGCCGCTATAGACGCTGCTCATTCGAACCTTGGCGATTTGAAGGTTTCCTCATAGGAGTGATGCCTCGGTTTAACGTTGAAGTGAACGTTCCGCACCCAATTCCGAACCAGGATGGGGATTTGACTGGTCCCAGTCAGAAATCATGCGAGGTCCGGTCTGGATGATTGGGGGGAGGGGTTGTCTGTGTCAATCAATCATTCAATCAAAGGCCAAAACAAACGGCCACATGATGAGTTTTACCCCGCCACACTCCAGAGAACTCTCTGGGCTGTTACCCAAGAGTCACACGCTGCCCCCCCACCCCCCCCCTCCCTCACCAACTCACCTTCACGGTCACCAGCAGAAAGTCATTGGGGTAGCTCCCAATGGAACATGAGCTAAAGGTCACGCTGTGTCTCAGGAATAACCACAAGTTTGGATTCAACATGTTATATAGGCAAAGGAAGCCTGAGGGTCTTTAAGGGAGGGGGTGTGAGGGAGGAGAGGAGTGCCCCAGTTTGAGGAGAGAATGAGTGCCCAGCAGCGGCCATGAGGATCAATCTGTAAGGATGAGGGGATGTGAGCAAGGTGGAGGATTGTGATCTGCCTTCCAGGGAGAACTGGAACACGCTTGAACCCATTGGTGCTGGAGCACAGAGCTGTAGAATTAAGCACAGCATTCTGGGAATGGGTCACAGGGAGAATCCCAGGAATATACTCTGTATCTAACCCCGTGCTGTCCCTGTCCTGAAAGTGTTTGATGGGGACAGTGTAGAGGGAGCTTTACTCCATATCTAATCTTGTTGCTGTCCCTCTCCTGGGAGCATTTGATGGGGGACAGTGTAGAGAGGGCCTTACTCTGGATCTAACCCTGTGCTGTTTCTGTCCTGGAAGTGGTTTCTGGGTAAAAAAAAACTGTAGGGGGAGCCTTACTCTTGATCAAATGCAGCATTCTGGGGATGGGCAACAGTGAGTATCCTGGGAATAGGTCACATGGAGTATCCTGGGAATGTATCACATGGAATATCCTGGGAATGAGTCAGAGGGAAACGGCTTCTGAGAACGGAGCTGCAGTTAAACAGGAGCTCATCAGAGGCAGCTTCCTGAAGATGGAGCCAATCAGGAACTGCTCACGTTGTGGCAGGATATTACATCAGTAGCAATGCAATGATCATTTAAACAGCTGAACCAGTGCGGAGATCTCCTCTCAATGTAATCCCTTTCTCACCACCACGCAGTCATAAGGTAGGAGGTTCACATTCAGGAATGAGAATGAGTCAGAAAATCACTATGTCACATGTGTCAACATTTTTATTCCTTCATACATTGTGGTGTCGCTGGCTGGGCCCAGCATTTATTGCCCGTCCCTAGTTGCCCCTTGAGAAGGTGGATGTGAGCTGCCTTCTTGAACCGCTGCAGTCCATGTGCTGTGGGTTGACCCACAATGCCCTTAAGGAGGGAATTCCAGGATCTTGACTCAGCGACAGTGAAGGAACGGCGATACTTTTCCAAGTCAGGATGGTGAGTGGCTTGGAGGGGTAACTTTTAGGGGGTGGTGTTCCCATGTATCTGCTGCCCTTGTCCTTCTAGATGGAAGTGGTCGTGGGTTTGGAATGTGCTGCCTGAGGATCTTTGGTGAATTTCTGCAGTGCATCTTGTGGATAGTACACACTGCTGTTACTGAGCGTCGGTGGTGGAGGGAGTGGATGCTTGTGGATGTGGTGCCAATCAAGTGGCTGCTTTGCCCTGGATGGTATCAAGCTTCTTGAGTGTTGTTGGAGCTGCACTCATCCAGGCAAGTGGGGAGTATTCCATCACACTCCTGACTTGTGCCTTGTAGATGGTGGACAGGCTTTGGGGAGTCAGGAGGAGAGTTACTTACTGCAGGATATGAACAAGGAACAAGACTAGGCTACTTGGACCTTTGAGCCCTGCTATGTCATACAAAAATTTGTGGCTGATCTGATTTTAAGATGGACTCTACATTTTTGCAGACTCTGATAATTTTTCATCCACTTGGTAGTTAAGAATCTTACAACATTCTGCCTTTAAAATATTTAATAGATTTGGAACCTGTGATCTGCCCTCAGAGTGTATTCACTGTCACCTCACCTCTGGAATACAGCCCTTTTGTCCATGTTTGAACCAAGGCTGTAATGAGATCAGGAGCTGAGTGGCCCTGGCGGAACCCAAACTGGGCGTCACTGAGCAGGTTAGTGCTGAGCAGGTGCTGCTTGATAGCGCTGTTACTGACACCTTCCATCACTTTACTGATGATCGAGAGGAGACTGATGGGGCGGTAATTGGCCGGGTTGGATTTGTCCTGCTTTTTGTGTACAGGACATACCTGGGCAATTTTCCACATTGTCGGGTAGATCCCAGTGTTGTAACTGTATTGGAACAGCTTGGCTAGGGGAGCGGCAAGGTCTGGAGCACAAGTCTTCAGTACTATTGCCGGAATGTTGTCAGGGCCCATAGCCTTTGCAGTATCCAGTGTCTCCAACCATTTCTTGATATCACATGGAGTGAATCGAATTGGTTGAAGACTGGTATCTGTGATGCTGGGGACCACTGGAGGAGGCCGAGATGGATCATCCACTCGGCACTTCTGGCTGAAGATTGCTGCGAATTCTTCAGCCTTATCTTTTGCACTGATGTGCTGGGCTCTTCCATCATTGAGGATGGGGATATTTGTGGAGCCTCCTCCTCCAGTGAGTTGTTTAATTGTCCACCACCATTCACAACTGGATGTGGCAGGACTGCAGAGCTTAGATCTGATCCATTGGTTGTGGGATCGCTTAGCTCTGTCTATCACTTGCTGCTTTCGCTGTTTGGTGTGCAAGTAGTCCTGTTTGGTGGCTTCACCAGGTTGGTACCTCATCCTCAGGTCTGCCTGGTCCTGCTCCTGGCATGCCCTCCTGCACTCTCTATTGAACCAGGGTTGATCCCCTGGTTTGATGGTAATGGTTGAGTGGGGGATATGCCGGGCCATGAGGTTACAGATTGTGCTGGAGTACAATTCTGCTCCTGTTGATGGCCCACAGCGCCTCATGGATGCCCAGTCTTGAACTGCTAGATCTGTGCGAAGTCTGTCCCATTTAGCACGGTGATAGTGCCACACAACACCACCTTTGTCAGGGATTGAGCCACAATTTCTAGGTGACAGAGAGAGAAATTTCCTACTCTTCCTGTCACCTCCCCGTTGCACAGGATAAGTCCTGTCCAGTAAACATAAGCTATACGTACAACTGTATGAATTAGGAACAGGGGTTGCTCAGTGTAGAGAAGCTTTAGCCTGTATCTAACCCTGTGCTCTTCCTGCCCTGGGAGTGCTTGATGGGGACAGTATAGAGAGAGCTTTACTCTATATCTAACCCCGTGCTGTCCCTGTCCTGCCAGTGTTTGATGGGGACAGTGTAGAGGGAGCTTTACTCTGTATCTAACCCCGTGCTGTCCCTGCCCTGGGA
>NC_063338.1:97214028-97242294 GCF_021869965.1 Rhincodon typus
AGCTTTACTCTGTATCTAACCCCGTGCTGTCCCTGCCCTGGGAGTGTTTGATGGGGACAGTGTAGAGGGAGCTTTACTCTGTATCTAACCCTGTTCTGTCCCTGTCCTGGGAGTGATTGATGGGGGACAGTGTAGAGGAAGTTTTACACTGTGTCTAACCCCATTCTCTTCCCGTCCTGGGAGTGTTTGATGGGAGACAGGGCAGAACGAACTTTACTCTGTCCCTAACCCTGTGCTGTCCCTGTCCTAGGAGTGTTTGATGATGAAAGTGTGGAGGAGGCATTACCTTCAGTTTAAAGGTGTAGTGAGCGCTTTACGCTATGTCTAATCCTATGTGCACTGTTCTCTCAATGTTTGATGGGGACAGTGTTGAGTTTTCAGTTTAAAGGAGTAGAGGTAGTTTTATTCTCGATCTAACGGTGTATGTACTTCGAGTTATAGAAGGGTGCAGCTCAGTAAAAGGCCATTCAGCCACCTAACTATTCTAACCCTATTTCCCAGCACTTAGCCCATAACGCTGTCTGCCTTGGCATCTGAAGTTCACATCTAAATCCTTCTTCAATGTGATGAGGGTCTCTGTATCTCCCACCCTTAGAGGCAGTGAGTTCCAGACTCCCACCACCCTCTAGGTGAAAAGGGTTTTTCTCACGTCCGCTCTCAACCTCCTGCCCCTTCCCTTAAATATCTGGCCTGGGTCATTGATCCCTCCATCATGTTGCCCCTCATCATTTCACAAATCTCAATCATGTCCCCCTCTCAGTCTCTGCTGCTGTGCTGTACCTGTCCTGGGAGGATTTGATGGAGATGGTTGGCATGTTGCCGTTAATCTAACTGGCATTAACTTTGGAGTCCCTGTTGGGAGGATCCTGGCCAATCTGTATCCAAGTGGTCTCCCTGCACATCAGAGCCTGCTCTCTGATTGGATAGTCTGGCTCTCTCTCTCGAGCTAACTTGTTGAACACTGGGTGAGACTGATGCTGATGAGAGCATCAGAGGGAGGAGCAGCCTTGAAATCCATCCGGCGATGACTCAACTCTTCCGAGACTGAGATCATTGCTGGTTCTGAAGACACAGTTTTGGGCCAAACCAGGAGCTGTAACTGGACTGAGTTTTAAATAATGTCAATACTTTAATTCAGAACACCACTGTTTCACTCGTTATGTTTTTGTGCTGAGGAACTGTTGCTTGGTCTGGGTGATTAAAGGTCTCACTTGGCATTGATTGCCTGTTGCTTGGTTCCTGTGCCAGTGAACAGTGTGTACCTCACATTCCCCACTTCCCCCTTGCTCACTCGCCCTGATTCTGGAGTGGGGCTTACAGCACATGTGCTTTTCATCTACAGGCCTCTCAACTGGGGACAATTTGCTTTCAGTACAGCCCATTGCCAGCTTGTTGCCTGGAAATGATAACCCTGCTCCACCCTGCTGAGGCAGGAAGGAGGGGCAATGGTGAGACAGCTGACTGTGAGTGTGTGTGTGTGTGTGTGTGTGTGTGCGCGCGCGCACGTACATGCGTGCGTGTGTGTGTTCACACTGTTCCTAGAATTACAGGAAAGATGTGGAAGCGTTGGAAAAGGTGCAGAGGAGATTTACTAGGATGTTGCCTGGAATGGAGCGAAGGTCTTACGAGGAAAGGTTGAGAGAGCTAGGGCTTTTTTCTTTAGAACGACGAAGGATGAGAGTTGACTTGATAAAGGTGTAAAAAATGATCAGAGGTATAGATAGAGTAGACAGCCAGAGACTTTTTCCTAGGGTGGAGGTAGCTATTATGAGGGGACTAGTTTTAAAGTGAGTGGAGGTAGATATAGGGGAGACGTCAGAGGTAGGTTCTTTACTCAGAGAGTGGTCGGGGCGTGGAATGCATTGCCGGAGAGGGTAGTGGAGTCAGCCTCATTAGGGGCATTTAAGCAGCTATTGGATAGGCATATGGATGATAGTATAAGGTAGGGGTGGAGGTTAGATAGACCTTAGGATGAGGGTAAAAGTTTGGCACTACATCGTGGGCCGAAGGGCCTGTACTGTGCTGTACTGTTCTATGTTCTACAGTGCAGAAAGAGGCCATTCGAGTCAGCACCGAACCTCCAAAGTGCACTTACCCTCTCCCCTTTGCATTTACCATGGCCAATCCACCTAACCTTTCGTCACTGACTCACGCAGCAGTTTCTTCCCATTCTCCTGAGCTGCTGGGCCTGGCCAAGTCTTAAGGACTGAAGTGAACAAAATGTGAGATTCTTGAGTGAAGTGAAAGATAACAATCTGATCTGCCCTGGATACTTACACCATGATTTGAGACCAAGGACCATAAGACCATAAGATATAGGAGCAGAATTAGGCCATTCAGCCTATCGAGTCTGCTCTGCCATACGATCATGTCTTATATGTTTCTTAACCCTATTACCCCCTTACTAATTAAGATCCTTCCTATCTCTGTCTTAAATACACTCAATGACTTGGTCTCCACAGCCATCTGTGACAATGAGTTCCACAGATTCACCATCATCTGGCTGAAGACATTCCTCCTCATCTCAGTTCGAAAGGGTCATCCCTTCGCTCTGGAGCTTTGCCTGTGGGTCCTCATCTCTCCTACTTGTGGAAACATCTTCTCCATGTCCACTCTCTTATTCTATAAGTTTCAATGAGGAAAATGAAAATGGCCAGGACCCCTGCCATTGGGATATCACAGAAATGAACCTAGATTTTCCAGGGAACATGGTGTCCCAGGCCATGGCTATTGGGCCAATACCATGGAATCTCTATTATAAAATCCAACGCCCTGTCTTCATTTTTGAATATTTGCATATCAGTGAGTTATCTTTGTAAGTTTTGGCACACTGTACTTCAAACATGCCATTGTTTGCTACAATATGTCCTGAATCTAATGCTGCCTTTTCTGATGGTAAAAACACAGAAAATACTCAGGAACATGAGAAGACCAGTGCCACTTTAACAGGAACCAATCACCAAGGCCCAAACTTGTTCATTTAAGACAATAGGTTCACTTCAATGTTCAGGATTTTTAAACTTCATTCATGCGATGTGGGTGTCACTGGCTGGGCCCAGCATTTATTGCCCGTCCCGAGTTGCCCCTTGAGAAGGTGGGGTGAGCTGCTTTCTTGAACCGCTGCAGTCCATGTGTTGTGGGTTGACGCATAATGTCCCTTCGGAAGGGAATTCCAGGATTTTGACCCAGCGACAGTGAAGGAACAGCGATATATTTCCAAGTCAGGATGGTGAGTGGCTTGGAGGGGAACTTGCAGGGGGTGGTGTTCCCATGTATCTGCTGCCCTTGTCCTTCTGGATGGAAGTGGTTGTGGGTTTGGAAGGTGCTGTCTGAGGATCTTTGGTGAATTTCTGCAGTGCATCTTGTAGATAGTACACACTGCTGCTACTGAGCGTCGGTGGTGGAAGGAGTGGGATGTTTGTGGATGTGGTACCAATCAAGCGGCTGTTTTGTCCTGGATGGTGCCAAGCTCCTTGAGTGTTGTTGGAGCTATAGCCACTCGCCGCAATATCCCGAGCTTCTGGCCTTCTCTTGTAGCTACTGTGTTTATGTGGAGAGTCCAGTTGAATTACGTCAGAGATAACCCCCAGGATGTTGATGGTGGGGGATTCAGTGATGGGAACACCATTGAATATGAGGGGGCAGTGGTTAGATTGTCTCTTATTGGAGATGGCCATAACCTGGCATCTGTGTGGTGTGAATGTTGTTTGCCACTGACAGTCATAGATTCACAGAGTAATACAGCATGGAAACAGGCCCTTCAGCCCAAACTGGTCCATGCTGACCATGCTGCCCACTCAGCTAGTTCCAATTGCCTGCATATGGTCCATATCCCTCTAAATCCTTCCTATCCATGTACCTATCCAAATGTTTTTTAAATGTTGCTGTTGTACCTGCCTCAACCACTTTCTCTGGCAGCCCATTCCATATACACACCACTCTCTGCGTGATGAAGTTGCCCCTCAGGTCCTTCTTAAATCTTCCCCCTCTCACCATAAATCTATACTCTCTAGTTTTCAATTCCCCATCCCTGGGAAAAACGCTATATGCATTCATCCTATCAATGCCCCTCATGATTTTATACACCTCAATAAGGTCACCCCTCATTCCCCTACGTTCCTATCCTGGCCAACCTCAGGCTGACTAGTCCTGGAAACATCCTCGTAAATCTCCTTTGCACACTTTCTAGTTTAACTATGTCTTTCCTATAACAGGGTGACCTAAACTGTACACAATACTCCAAGTGCGGCCTCACCAATGACTTATACAACTGTAACATAACGTCCCAACTCCTTTACTCAATGCCTCGACCGATGAAGGCCAGCATGCTAAATGCCTTCTTCACCACCTTGTCTACTTGTGATGCTGCATTTAACCAACTGTATACATGTTCTCCTAGGTCCCCCTGTTCCACAAAACTCCTCAGGACCTTACCATGTACTGTACAGGTCCTACCTTGGTTTGACTTTCCAAAGTGCAACACCTCACACTTATCTGTATTGAATTGCATTTTCCAATTCTCAGTCCACTTCCCATTCTGATCAAGACCCCTCTGTAATTTTTGATAACCTTCCTTGCTATCAACGATACCTGCTAATTTTGGATCATCTGCAAACTTACTATTCATGCCTTGTACATTCACATCGAGATCATTTATGTCAATAACAAATAACAAAGGTCCCAGCACCGACCCCTGTGGCACACCCCTAGTCACAGGCCTCCAGTCCAAGAAACAACCTTCAACCATCACCCTCTGCTTCCTACCATTGAGCCAATTCTGAATCCAATTAGCCAGCTCTCCCTGGATCCCATGCAATCTAACCTTCATGACTAACCTGCTATGCGGGACCTTGTCAAAGACTTTACTTAAGTCCATATAGACAACATCCACTGCCCTACTCTCATCCATCCTCTTGGTTACCTCTTCAAAAAACTCTAAAAGATTTGTCAGACATGACTTCCCTCGCAAAAATCCACACTGACCTAATCAGACCTTGACTGTCCAAATATTGGTTGATCCTGTCCCTCAGTATCCTCTCCAATAACTTGCCTACCACTGATGTCAGTCCCACTGGCCTGTAGGTCCCTGGCTTGTCTTTGCTACCTTCCTTAAACAATGGAACAACATTAACCACCCTCCAGTCTTCCGGAACTTCACCAGTGGCTAGAGATGAAGCAAAAATCTCCACAATTTCTGCAATTTCTTACCGAGTCTCCCACAATGTCCGAGGATGGACTTGTTCAGGCCCAGGGGATTTATCCACCTCAATGTGATCTCAGACTGCAAACACTTCCTCTCTGGTTACATGTTTGCGGTCCAAAATATACCCACTTGCTTCCCTTATTTCCTTAGTGTCCATGATTCTCTCCTCAGTAAACAGTGAGGAGAAATAGTCATTTATAATCTCCCCCATCTCCTATGGCTCCACACATGGACCACCATGCTGATCTTTAAGGGGACCTATTCTCACCCTGGCCACCCTTTTACTCTTAATACAAGTGTAGAATCTCTTGAGATTATCTTTAACCTTATCTGCCCGATCTATCGCATACTCTCTTTTTGCTCCTCTGATTTCCCTCTTAAGTGTGCTAATACACATTTTATAGTCATGTAGGGATTCAAAGAACAACAAAGAACTAAGAAAATTCCAGTACAGGAACAGGCCCTTTGGCCCTCCAAGCCTGCACTGACATGCTGCCCATCACAACTAAAACCCCCTACCCTTCCGGGGACTGTATCCCTCTATTCCCATCCTATTCTTGTATTTGTCAAGATGCCCTTTAAAAGTCACTGTAGTATCTGCCTCCACTACCTCCCCCGGCAGTGAGTTCCAGGCACCCACCACCCTCTGTGTAAAAAACTTGCCTCGTACATCACCTTTCAACCTTGCCCCTCACACCTTAAACCCATGGTCCCTGGTAACTGACTCTTCCACCCTGGGAAAAAGCTTCTGACTGTCCAGTCTGTCCATGCCCTTCACAATCTTGTAGCCCCTCAACCTCCGTCGTTCCAGTGAGAACAACCCAAGTTTCTCCAACCTTTCCTCATAAATAATGTCCTCCATATCAGGCAACATCCTGGTAAATCTTTTCTGTACCCTCTCCAAAGCCACCACATCCTTCTGGTAGTGTGGTGACCAGAATTGAACACAATATTCCAAATGCGGCCTAACGAAGGTTCTATAAAGCTGCAACATTACCTGCCAATTTTCAAACTCAGTGCCCTGGCCAATGAAGGCAAGCATACCGTATGCCTTGCAGACTACCTTCTCCACCTGCATTGCCACTTTCAATGATCAGTGTACCTGTACACCCAGATCCCTCTGCCTATCCGTACTCTTAAAGGTTCTGCTATCTACTGTATATTTTCCAACAGGATGAGACCTTCCAAAATGCATTACCTCACATTTTTCCGGATTAAACTCCATCTGCCATCCCTCTGACCAAGTCACCAACCGATCTTTCTCCTACTGTATCCTTTGATGGTCCTCATTGCTATCCGCAATTCCACCAACCTTTGTGTCATCGGCAAATTTACTAATCAGACCAGTTACATTCTCCTCCAAATCATTTATATATATTACATACAGCAAAGGTCCCAACACTGATCCCTGAGGAACACCACTGGTCACAGCCCTCCATTCAGAAACGCACCTTCCCACTGCTACCCTCTGTCTTACCTTCTGTATCAGCCTGCCTTGAGGGACCTTGTCAAAAGTCTTACTGAAGTCCATGTTGACAACATCCATTGCCCTACCCTCATCGACCATCTTCGTCATTTCCTCAAAAAACTCAACCAAGTTAGTGAGACACGACCTCTCCTTCACAAAACCATGTTGCCTCTCGCTAATACGCCCACTTATTTCCAAGTGGGAGTAAATCCTGTCTCAAAGAATCCTCTCCAATAATTTCCCTACCACTGACATAAGGCTCACCGGCCTGTAATTAGCTGGATTATCCCTGCCACCCTTCTTAAACAAAGGAACAACATTGGCTATTCTCCAATCCTCTGGGACCTCCCCTGTAGCCAGTGAGGATACAAAGATTTCTCTCAATGTCCGATAGCTTAATCCTAATGTATGCCTTTTTCTTTTTCCTGACCAGAGCCTCAATATCCCTCGTTAGCCAGGGATCTACAAACTTGCCGGCTTTCCCTTCACCCTCACAGGGACATACAGTCCCTAGATTCTTGATATCACACTTTTAAAAGCCTCCCATTTGTCAGTCGTTCCTTTTCCTTCAAACAGACTCACTCAATCGACCTCTGCAAGATCCTGTCTAATGGCCCCAGTATTGGCCCTGCTCCAGTTTAGCACCTTAACCTGTGGACCTCTCCTATCTTTCTCCATGACTATGTTAACACTAGGAGAGTTATGGTCACTGGACCCAAAGTGTCCTCCAACTGACACTTCAGTCACTCGTTTCCGAAGAGAATGTCCAGTGTTGCACCTTCCTGGGTAGGGCCCTCTACATATTGATTTAGGAAACTTTCTTGGACACATTTGACAAATTCCACCCTGTCCGGGCCTTTTACACTCTGGGTGGCCCAGTCAATACAGGAGAAACTAAAATCTCCAACCAATACTACGCTATTATTCCTACAATTATTCTCTGTAATCTCTCTACACATCTGCTTCTCCAGTACCCACTGGCTATGTGGGGGTCTATAATACCAACAGAGTGACCATCCCCTTCTTGTTTCTATGTTCTAACCATATTGGCATCATTTGATGACCCCTTAAGGATACCCTCTCTAAACACCCTTATCAAAAGGGCAACTCCCCTTCCTCACTTACTTGTTAGCCCAAGCCTGGATATTATCCAGATCTTGTTGCATTTGAACACGGTCTGCTTCAGTATCTGAGGAGTCACGAATGGTGCTGAACATTGTACAATCATCGGCGAACATCCCCACTTCTGACCTTATGATGGAGGGAAGGTCATTGATGAAGCAGCTGAAGATGGTTGGGCCGAGGACACTACCCTGAGGAACTCCTGCAGAGATGTCCTGGAGCTGAGGTGACTGACCTCCAACAACCACGACCATCTTCCTATGTGTCAGGTATGACTCCAACCACCGGAGCGTTTGCCACCTGATGCCCATTGATTCCAGTTTTGCCAGGGCTCCTTGATGCCACACTTGGTCGAATGCAGCCTTGATACCAAGGCCTGTCACTCTCACCCCATCTCTGGAATTCAGCCCTTTTGTCCATGTTTGAACCAAGGCTGTAATGAGGTCAGGAGCTGAGTGGCCCTGGCAGAACCCAAACTGGGCGTCACTGAGCAGGTTAGTGCTGAGCAGGTGCTGCTTGATAGCGCTGTTACTGACACCTTCCATCACTTTACTGATGATCGAGAGGAGACTGATGGGGCGGTAATTGGCCGGGTTGGATTTGTCCTGCTTTTTATGTACAGGACATACCTGGGCAATTTTCCACATTGTTGGGTAGATGCCAGTGTTGTAACTGTACTGGAACAGCTTGGCTAGGGGACCGGTGAGTTCTGGAGGACAAGTCTTCAGTACTATTGCCAGAATGTTGTCAGGGCCCATTGCCTTTGCAGTATCCAGTGTCTCTAGCTGTTTCTTGATATCACGTGGAGTGAATAGAATTGGCTGAAGACTGGTATCTGTAATTCTGGGGACCACTGGAGGAGGCCGAGATGGCTCATCCACTCGGCACTTCTGGCTGAAGATTGCTGCGAATGCTTCAGCCTTATCTTTTGCACCGATGTGCTGGGCTCTTCCATCATTAAGGATGGGGATATTTGTGGAGCCTCCTCCTCCAGTGAGTTGTTTAATTATCCACCACCATTCACAACTGGATGTGGCAGGACTGCAGAGCTTAGATCTGACCCATTGGTTGTGGGATCGCTTAGCTCTGTCTATCACTTGCTGCTTTCGCTGTTTGACGTGCAAGTCGTCCTGTTTGGTGGCTTCACCAGGTTGATACCTCATTTTCAGGTATGCCTGGTCCTGCTCCTGGCATCCCCTCCTGCACTCTCCATTGAACCAGGGTTGATCCCCTGGTTTGATGGTAATGGTTGAGTGGGGGATATGCCGGGCCATGAGGTTACAGATTGTGCTGGAGTACAATTCTGCTCCTGTTGATGGCCCACAGCGCCTCATGGATGCCCAGCCTTGAGTTGCTCGATCTGTGCGAAGTCTGTCCCATTTAGCACGGTGATAGTACCACACAACACGGAGGTTATTCTCAATGTGAAGGCGGGACTTTGTCTCCACAAGGACTGTGCGATGGTCACTCTTACGGATACTGTCATGGACAGATACAACTGCAGCAGGCAGATTGGTAAGGATGAGGTCAGGTATGTTTTTCCCTCTTGTTGGTTCCCTCACCACCTGCCGCAGACCCAGTCTAGCAGCTATGTCCTTTAGGACCCGACCAGCTCGATCAGTATTACTGCTACCGAGCCACTCTTGGTGGTAGACATTGAAATCCCCCACCCAGAGTACCTTTTGTGCCCTTGCCATCCTCAGTGCTTCCTCTAAGTGTTGTTCAACATGGAGGAGTACTGATTCATCAGCTGAGGGAGGACGGTACGTGGTAATCAGTAGGACCTTTCCTTGCCCATGTTTAACCTGAAGCTGTGAGACTTCATTGGGTCCGGAGTCAATGTTGAGGACTCCCAGAGCAACTCCCTCCCAACTGTATCCCACTGTGCCGCCCCCTTTGCTGGGTCTGTCCTGCCGGTGGGACAGGACATACCCAGGGATGGTGATGGTGGTGTCTGGGACGGTGTCTGTGAGGTATGATTCTGTGAGTATGACTATATCAGGCTGTTGCTTGATTAGTCTGTGAGACAGCTCTCCCAATGTTGGCACTAACCCCCAGAGTTAGTGAGGAGGACTTTGCAGCATCGACCGGGCTGTTTCTGTCGTTGTCTTTTCCGGTGCCTAGGTCAATGCCAGGTGATCCATCCAGTTTCATTTCTTTGAGAGTTTGTAGCGATTGGTACAACTGAGTAGCTTGCTAGGCCGTTTCAGGGGGCAACTGAGAGTCAACCACATTGATGTGGGTGTGGAGTCACATGTAGGCCAGACCAGGTAAGGATGGCAGTTTCCTTCTCTAAAGGGCTTTAGTGAACCAGCTGGGTTTTTCTGACAATCGATAATGGGTTCACGGTCATTTGTAGATTCTTAATTCCGAATTCTTTATTTATCAAATTCAAATTTTACCATCTGCTGTGGTGGAATTCACACCCGCGCCTCCAGGACATTTGCTGAGTTTCTGGATTAATAGTCCAGTGATTACCCCATTTGGCCATCAAAGCCATGGGTTCCAATCCTACAATGACCAATGGTGAAATTTAATCCAGTAATATCTGAATATAGAGCTGACCTAATGACGATCATGGAATCATTGTCAATTGTTGGAAAAACCCAGCTGCTTCACTCGTATTATTCAGGGAAGGAAATCTCCCATCCTTACCTGGTCTGGCCTACATGTGACTCCCGATCCACAACAATACATTGACTGTGCACAGCAGGCTGGGCAATTCGGAATGGGCAAAAAGGAATGGCCTCGCCAGTGACACCCACATCCTGTAAACGAATAAAATAAAAATGATTTCCCTGAACTGCTTCTGGTGCAAATAATCCTCTTTGCTAAATAACAAGACCAAAACTGTGCACAGTTCTGTAGATGTGGTCTCAGCAATTCCCTGTACAGTTGTAAGAAAACATTCTTACTATTCTATTTCATTTTCATTGCAACGAGCACCAACATTTTATTTGTATTTCTCTTCACTTGCTGTGCCTAACATTTTTTGATTGACGTACAAGAACAACCACATCCTGGCCTTTGCAATCTCCCTCCTTTTAAATAATTTGCTACTTTTCTCCTCCTCCTGGCAAAGTGACACATTCACATTTTCACATATTCTACTCCATCTGCTAATTTTGTTCCCCCACTCACTCTCCCTTTCAGAAAAGATTTACCAGCATGTTGCTGGGAATGGAAAGTTTGAGTTATAAATATAGGCTGGGACTTTCTTCCCTGGAGGGTAGGAGGTTGAGGGGTGACCTTATATAGGTTTATAAAATCAGGAGGGGCATGGATAGGGTGAATAGCCAAGGCCTTGTCCCTAGGGTAGGTGAATTCAAAACCAGAGGGCATTGGTTTAAGTAAGAGGAGAGGAGAAAGACTTAAAAGGGACCTGAGGGGCAACATTTTCACACAGAGAGTGGTTTGTATGTAGAATGAACTGCCAGAGGAAGTGGTAGATGCCAGTTCAATATGACACTTTCTTCAGAACTCTGTTCAGAAATCCTCAGTTCTGAAGAGTCAGGCCAAACTCGAAATGTTAAATCGGTTTCTTTCTCCAAAGATGCTGCCAGACCTACTGAGTTTCTCCAGCACTTTCTGCTATTCATTCATTTCAGATTTCCAGTATCTGCAGAATTTTGTTTTTCCTTTCCCACCTATCTTTGTGTCATCAGCAAATTTGTCACCAGGACCTGCAGTCCCTTAGAGGTGTTCCTGAAAACAAAATTGATAGTATTTTTCTGCGGACACTATTGGTTATAATTAGTTACAGACTCATTCCATTCTGTGATTTTCCACCCACCATCAGCTGGAAACAATTCAGCATTTGCTTCTTGTGTGACTGAAACCTTCCTCTGGTTTTTGCTCCTTGGATCGGATAAGTATGGCCCCAGCTACTGAAACTGTAAGGAAATGCATTCACTCCTGATTTGTTCTTGTCGATCCCCTCTTTCCTCCTTTCTGTTCACACTACTAGATTAATGACTCAGTGCAAAATCGTCAGGTTACTGATGAGATTGTAAGATGGATGATAATGGAATAGTTTAGGTTAGATGGGCTTCAGATTGGTTTCACAGGTCGGCGCAACATCAAGGGCCGAAGGGCCTGTACTGCGCTGTAATGTTCTATGTTCTATGTTCTATGTTCTATCAAACTGGGGGGGGGGGGGGAGCAGGGGTTGGAGCTAGTCTGTGAATGACTGAGCCAATCTAAGGAACTGCCAAGGCGACACTAACCAAGAAGAGTTTGTGGCTCTGGATCCGTATCAATAAGATATTCCAGACCGGTTAGGACAAGGCATGGCAGGGCAATGATAACAGCAGCTTAAACGTTCCTCACTGGGCTAGTGACCCAGGCTAATCCTCTGGGGAGATGGATACAAATCACACACCACGGCCGCTGCTGAGATTTAAATTCACTTAATAAAATCTGGAATTAAGATCTTGTCTCAGTGATGTTGACCATGAAACCATAGCGGGTTGGTCTAAGAACCCATCTGGTTCACTAATGCTCTTACAGAAAGAAAGTAAGGCCAGAGGACCATCGGAAATAGGAACAGGAGTGGGCTGTTCTGCCCCTCGAGCTTGTTCCGCCATTCAAGAGAAACATGGCTGATCTGACATTCCTCATGGACAGTTTCCTGCCCTTTCCCTTGACTCTCCGACTGATCAAGAATCTATCTGTCTCAGCCTTAAATATGCATGTGAGCCCAGGCCCACTGCAATGTGATTGACTCTTAACCATCCTCTGGATATTTAGGGAAGGGAAGTAAATGCTGTCCTAGCCAGAGACACCCAAATCTTGCAAATGAATTTTAAAAATTGCAGTTTGGTCTGCGGTAAAAGAAGTGCCAGACACTCTCAGGTCCCTTTGGTCTTACAGGGCTCACCTCTCTATTTCAAGACACAGTTTCTTCAAAGGAAGGCAGGTATTTGCTCCCAAAGCTCTCAGCTGGGCCACATTACCACAACGCCGGGAACACATGGGCATAGAATGGGTGAAATGTCCAACTTGTGAGGCAGTTTATTGGCCAAGGATTCACAATGAGGGTGTGTTTGTGACAGGCTAAAGCTGCCAGACACAGTAACGTAGAGAACTTCTACACCCTGCCCTCACAAGGTTCCCTCAGTCCCTGGCCACTCACCTGCTTATCAGAACTGAAGATGACTCCATCTGAGTGTCCGATTATTTCTGTAAGTTTCTAATGATCAGGCGGGTAAAGGGCTCTTCGTATAGACACATTGAGTCTCAGTTTCAGTCTGTCTGGTGCACTGGACGGAATCTTCGCTGACAGTGAGCCATGGATTCCAGGCACACTTTGTCAGGAGGACGTGCCAAATGGGGTGTGATCCCATGTGACAGCCTCACCACAACACCCCCATTTCAAACAGTCACTGAGTGAACTCCTCACACTGCTCATTTGCTCTTCCCAAAGTGGGACAGTGAAGCAAGACTTTCATGTTTCACCTCTGGTTATGGGGTCACTATCTCATCTTTAGACAGCACGTCAGGAAGGCAAGTGATAACATTTTTGATGTGCCTCCACCATTCACAATCTCCGTGACACAGGACACAGCTCTTAGCAAACGTGAGAGAGTACCGAAGGTGCCTGACATGCAGATATACGGCTACCACACCCACACATTGAGGACAAAGGCTCTGGGTCACACATGGGGACATGGTGAGTGCACAGTCAGACCAGGGCTTATGAAGGAGGTATGGATAGTATGTCTGCAGATGACACTATATTGGAGGTGTATTGGACAGAGAAGAAGATTATCTCAGAGCACAACAAGATCTTGATCAGACGGGCCAATGGGCCAAGGAGTGGCAGATGGAGTTTAATTTAGATAAATGTGAGGTGCTGAATTTTGGAAAGGCAAATCAGGACCGGACTTACACACTTAATGGTAAGGCCCTGGGGAGTGTTGCTGAACAAAGAGACCTTGGAGTGCAGGTTCATAGTTCCTTGAAAGTGGAGTCACAGGTAGACAGGATGGTGAGGAAGGTATTTGGTACGCTTGCCTTTATTGGTCAATGCATTAAATATAGGAGTTGGGAGGGTCATGTTGCGGCTGTACAGGACATTTTTTAGGCCACTTTTGGAATACTGCATGCAATTTTGGTCTCCCTGCCATAGGAGGGATATTGTGAAACTGGAAAGAGTTCAGAAAATATTTACAAGGATGTTGCCAAGGTTGGAGGATTTGAGCTATAGGGAGAGGTTGAACAGGCTGGGTCTATTTTCCATGGAGCGTCAGAGGCTGAAGGGTGACCTTATAGAGGTTTATGAAATCAAGACAGACCATGGATAGGGTGAATAGACAAGGTCTTTTCCCCCAGGGTAGGGGTGAGTCCAAAACTAGAGGGGCACAGGTTTAAGGAGAGAGGGGAAACATGTAACAGGGACCTGAGGGGCAACTTTTTCACACAGATGGTGGTGCGTGTATGGAATGAGCTGCCAGAGGATGGTACGATTACAACATTTAAAAGGCATCTGGATGGGTATATGAATAGGAAGGGTTTGCGGGATATAGGTCAAATGCTGGCATTGGGACTAGATTCATCTAAGGTATCTGGTCAGCAGGGACAAGTTGGAGCGAAGGCTCTGTTTCCATGCTGTACATCTCTATGACTCTATGACTATGAGTTATGACACCTCCTGGAGCAAAGCTGAGGAGAAACAAAATACAGTTAAAGGAACTGCCACCCAGGTGGATAGAGTTGTTAAGAAGGCGTATGGTGTGTTAGCTTTCATTAATAGAGGGATCGCGTTCAAGAACCGTGAAGTTATGCTCCAGCTATACAAAAGCCTGGTTCGGCCACATCTGGAGTATTGTGTCCAGTTCTGGTCGCCTCATTACAGGAAAGACGTGGAAGCGTTAGAAAAGGTGCAGAGGAGATTCACCAGGATGTTACCTGGAATGGAGGGAAGGTCTTATGAGGAAAGGTTGAGAGAGCTAGGGCTTTTCTCTTTAGAACGATGAAGGATGAGAGGTGACTTGATAGAGGTGTACAAAATGATCAGAGGTGTAGATAGAGTAGACAGCCAGAGACTTTTTCCTAGGGTGGAGTTAGCTATTACGAGCGGGCATAGTTTTAAAGTGAGTGGAGGTAGTTATCGGGGAGACGTCAGAGGTTGGTTCTTTACTCTGAGAGTGGTCGGGGCGTGGAATGCATTGCCGGAGAGGGTAGTGGAGTCGGCCTCATTAGGGGCATTCAGCAGCTATTAGATAGACATATGGATGATAGTATAAGGTAGGGGTGGAGGTTAGATAGACCTTAGGATTAAGGTAAAAGTTCGGCACTACATTGTGGGCTGAAGGGCCTGTTACTGTGCTGTACTGTTCTATGTTCTATGAATTGTACAATACACCACTGTGCACATAGAACATGACAGAATGCAACCAAACACCAACAGGGCACGATCAACACACTGATGACATCCCTACAAACCCAGACCAGCCAAGGGCAACATCCACATTTCCTGAAGGTTTCACCACAGCGTTGTCAATGATCAATATATATGGGCTGTTCAAGTTCTTTACTTGAGAATTTTACAATCCACATCTCTGTATAACTAATTCTGTTATTCCCAAATGTGTTGGTGTTTTCACTTGTAGAATTCGTGAGGTTTCTTTGAAAGAAAGGGCTGATATCTGATCACCTTTAGAGTGATGTTCCTTAAAGAGGTCAAGATACAAATGAGCCTCCTCCCTGGAAGTGGTCACCTGTGTAAACAAAGCCACGAGAAATCTTCACATACAAAGAAGTGTATTTTTGCCTCATTTGTGCTATATATCAGTAGGAGAACAATATTATAATAGGGGCCCCAGTGTATATTGAAGTTTCTGTGTATATTGGGCTGACGCAGTATAGAACCATAGAAAACTATGCCACAAAAGAAGACATTCAGCCCATCTTGTCTGTGCTAGTTGAATAAACTGACTGCCCGTTTTAGTGATGGTGTTAATGATGGTGTAGGGAAAGGAGATGAGGGAGTGAGTAGGGAGTGTTGAGGACATGCAGGATCAGTGATGTGGGAGCTAAGGAGGAAACAAGAGCGACTGGGGAAGAGATTTCAGACATTAGTGAGGGGGCTCGAGCATGAGCCTTGGTGGGAGGTGAGTACAGTGGCAGAGAGAGAGTGCAAGGTAGCAGGGAGAAGATGGTGCCACTTACCATGGCAGAGTGGGAACGGTCATTGACCTTCTTATGGCACTGCCGGCCATTCTGTAAAGGCAATACTAAACAAGATGGTGAGCTCGGACCAGGCTGTGAGGTTCTGATGGTTTGGCCTCCTGTGGGGGAAAAGAACTCCCCCTGCTTTACATCTCCTGCTTGACCAGGCCTTTGGGGTCCCAGCTGGAGAATCACACCTTCCACCTCTGATATGATCAGAATTTGTCAGTTTTAAGTGGGGCAGAGTCAGAATGTCAGCGCTCATCCTGGTGTGTAGTGGTCTTTTCAACAAGGTGCATGTGGCAGCAATGTTGTTCTTTTAGTGGATAGCTGCTGAATAGTGAGTTATTCCAGGAGTGACCTGTGGTTAGTTGGAACTAGAATTGGAGGACAGGCACACTGTAGGAGCAAGGTAGATGGTTAATGAAGCGAGTTTGGTAAGATATAGTGAGAAATCTCACTTAGCCTCACAGCAAGAAACTGCTCAAAATGCTCAATGCAACTCGCACTGAGCTAAACAGTGTACAGTTCTGCATTTGTTCCTTTTCAAAGGACTGAGGTGTCACTTTTTGAGGCAGTGTGGCATGAAGAGTCTTTGAGTTAAAGAAAAGCTGCCTAATGACAGCCTTTGGATTGGTCCAACTGTAGTTAGTTACAGCCTCATGATTATAGTGCACTCTGAGATATCCAAAAGCCTGAAACCAACACGCATCTCTGACTATCCCTCTCTCTGAGTGAAATAGACAAAAAAAAACCTGGAGGCTTTACAGAGAGAGTTCTAATATACAAAAAGACCTGGATTCAACTGATCAGCATTTGAATCATAGATTGACCATTACTCGACAGTCAACAATGTATTATCATGGTGAAAATCAAAAGAGCTGGAAGGAGCAACTCTCCGTATTGTGGTCTGGAGTTTGACAGAGACCGGTTTCCCCTGTCTATACTTTTCTGCACAGTATTTGTGTCAAAGGGTTTGTTTGTTGCCTGTTTTATTTGTGTTTGTTTGTTGGGTTTTTAAAGGGTAATAGTTTAAGTTACACAGCAGTAAATCAATAATGCACTTTTATCCATTTGTAAAGACTATTGTTTAAAATACTTAGAGTTATTTTCTGTTGATGATGAAACCTGGTGTGAATTACTTTTGAGACAACAAGGTGCAGGGCTGGATGAACACAGCAGGCCAAGCAGCATCATAGGAGCTTTTGTCCTGAATTGCAATCTGACCAAAATTGATCACTTTGGTGGTTTAATTGGGTAGCTACACAATTCTAACATCCTGTGGAAGAGTGAGACTCAATTACTAGTGCACACTTCCCACTTGAGTTGTGACAGTATATAGTGAGGTCTTTGTGTGTATTGGGATTACTGTATACTGAGGTCATTCTGTGTAGTGGGGTCACTGTGCATATTGAGGTTGCTGTACATATTGAGATTACTGTATATAATGGGAGTGGTGTGTATATGGGGTGTTGTGTCTATTGAAGTTCATGTATATTGAGGTTGCTGTGTATATTGGGGTCACTGTCTATTTGGGAATGCCTTGTATGTTGGGGTCTCTGTGTATACTGGTGGCTCTGTGTATATAGAGATTGCTGCATATATTAGGAGTGTTGTGTGAATTAGGGTTACTGTATTTTGGGATCACTGTATATTGAGATTGTTGTGTATTTTAGGGGTTCTATGCATACTGGGGGTGCTGTGTATATCAGGGTTACTGTATATTGGGGTCCCTCTCTATATTAGGGTCAATGTGTATATAGAGATGCCTGTGTGTATTGGGGTCACTGTATACACTGAGGTTATGATGGTGATTGAGGTGGTGGTGTTTTTGGGATGACCATGTAATGAGGACATGAAGGGAACTTCCCTTTGAGCCCGTCGAGGCTGTTCTAATCCAGTGAGATCATGACTGCTCTGTCTTTACTGCAGCCCACCTGCTTTCACCCAATGGCCTATCACTTTCTGTGCAGCAAAAGCCCATTGATTTCAATCGAAATAATGAAGTGAGTCAACATCTGGTTTTTTGAGCGAGAGAGGTCCTCACGTCAACCACTCTTTGTGCAAAGAAGCATTTTCTTCACTCCCCTCAATGACTTAGCTGTGGTCATGCCCCCTTGGTCTGAGACTTTGTGAAAACTATCTCTCCTATGAACGCCTTTCAAAACTTTAGAAACCTCAATCAAATCAACCCTTGACATTTTATATTCTGGAGAATACAGGCCCAGATCATAAATCCGACATTCGAACATGTTATATCATTGTATTCTGCTGAGCCAACCCGTTCCACAATCAGTGATGGCCTAGTCCTATTATTGCAGGTAATATACCAGATATTTGTGTAATGTCCGGGGGCCTGGGTTCGAATTCTGCCATGGTGGGTGGTAGAATTTGAATTCAATAAAAATCTGGAATTAGGAGTCTAATAATAACTGTGAAATCTCATATGGTTCACTAATGACCTTTAGGGAAGGAAATTTTCCATCCTTACCTGGTCTGGCCTACTTGTGACTCCAGACCCACAGCAATGTGGTTGACTCTTAACTGCCCTCTGGGCAATTAGAGATGGGCAATAAATACTGACTGAGCCAGCGACACCCTCATCCCGTGAATGAATAAAGAAAATCTTTCTGTGGAAAGTGCCCAAATTCTAGCCATTACCAAGCCCTGAGCAATTTTCATGTATTTTTTTCCTCCAACCACAACATTTTGTTGTTTGTTGTACTTGATCCCTTGAATCTCTTTGGATCTCCAGTGCAATTAGCTTTTCAGCATAATTATACTGGGATCCAGTTTTGAGCTCAAAGCAGATGAGCTCAATCCTCTCTGTGTTGAAACCAATCTGCCATAGTTTTGAGGATTCATGATCATTTATCACTGGATAATTGGTGCTGTCTGCACCCTTCATAACATGGCTCATTGTTCTGCTTTTGGAGTCACTAAGCAATATACTGGTTGGTTGGGATACCAGCACTAACTCTGTAAGACACTGTCCGACACTTCATCCAATGAAAGTGTGTGTATATGTGTGAATCCTGATTTTTGACATGTACAACCCACCGGTCCCAAACCATTTCCACAATCCGTCAACAATCCCTGGAGCTTTGAGCATAGTTCACAGTCTCTGTTGTGGAACTGTATTTAATATGTCTTGCAGTCCACTAACGCTGCGATAATAGATGATTCCTAAGTTGGCAACTTTAATAGCTTTCTCACTAAATATTGAGGCTGTTTAAATATCTGGGACTTTGTGTATCATAGAGTCAGACAGCACAGAAACAGTCCCTTCGGTCCCACCAGTCCATGCCAACCATGTTCCCAAACTAAACTAGTCCCACCTGCCTGCTCCTGGCCCATATCCCTTGAAACCTTTCCTATGTATGTACTTATCTAAGTGTCTTTTAAACGTTGTAACTGTACCCATATCCATCACGTCCTCAGGAAGTTCATTCCACACGTGAACAACACTGTGTGTAAAAAACTTGCCCTTCATGTATTTTATAAACCTCTCTGCTCTCACCTTAAAAATGTGCCCCCTCGTTTTGAAATCCCCCACCATAGGGAAAAGACATCCACCATTAACCCTATCTATACCCCTCATGATTTTATAAATCTCTCAACCTCCTACGCTCCAGTGAAAGATGTCCAAGCCTATCTAACCTTTCTCGATAACTCAAACCTTTGACATTCTGGGGATTCTGCTTTTTTCAGTGTTTCTTTTGGGGGTTGAACACAAAAACATAGAGAAAGTAGCAAGAACAGGCTATTCAGCCCTTTGAGCCTGCTCTGCTATTCAATATGATCATGGCTGCTCATCCAACTCAGTCTCCCATGCCCTTTGACCCCTTAGCCCTAACAAATATATCTAAATCTTTCTTGAAAATGTTCAATGCTTTGGAATTCCCTCCCTAAGGGCATTGTGGGTCAATAAATGCTGGGCCCAGCCAGAGACACCCACATCCCATGGATGAATTTAAAAATCCTCAACTCAACACCCCTACTTTTTTCCCATAACCTTCCATTCCCTTAGAATCCCTCTATTTCAGCCTTGACAATACTGAATGACCCAGCCTCGACAGCCCTCTGCAGCAAAGAACTCTACAGATTCACTCCCCTCTGAGAGAAGAAATTCCTCCTCATCTCTGTCTTAAATGTGTGACTCCTTACTCTGAGATGTTGCCCTCTGGTCTTAGACTCTCCCACAAGGGGAAGCAACCTCTCCACATCTCCCCTGTCAAGGCCCCTAAGAATCTTATATGTTTCAGTAAGGTCACCTCTCATTGCTCTAAATTCCAATGAATAAAGACCAAATCTACTCAACTTCTCCTCATAAGACAGTCCCTCTATACCCAGAATCAACTGTTTGAATCTCCTCTAGACTGCCTCCAATGTCAGTCTATCATTCCTTAGATAAGGGGGCCCCAAAACGGTTCACAGTATTCCAACTGCGATCTGATTAGTGTCTTGTACAGTTGAAATTGGATGCTGAGATAGTAGGAACTGCAGATGCTGGAGAATCTGAGATAACAAGGTGTAGAGCTGGATGAACACAGCAGGCCAAGCAGCATCAGAGGAACAGCATTTTCTGAAGAAGGGTCTCGACCCGAAACGTCAGCCTTCCTGCTCCTTTGATGCTCTTGGCCTGCTGTGTTCATCCAGCTCTACACCTTGTTATCTGAAATTGGATGCTAGCTGTTTTTAAAATTTATACATGAGGATTCCCTTAAGCCTGTGTTTCAAACTTTTTGCAGCCTTTCTCCATTTAAATAATTTCGAGATTTTCTGTTAATTTATTAATTTTGTTCTGAATATGATGTGCGCTTATGTAAAGAGCAATGGATTTTGCCTGTTTAGCATTTCCCCCATTTGATCCTATTTGCTGCTGTTTTCTCAGGCTGCTTCCCCTTTGACCTTCCTGTCCCTCACTGGGTTTTGTTAGAATAGTTATCCTGCAATGCAGCTGTATCCTTTTTGGGGGTTCTGCCCATTTCAGGGAACCCTTGCAACTTGAGGTTTCTGTGTATTTTGAGGTGACGTCTATTGATGGTTTCTGTCAATCCAGGTGTCTACATAGGAGAGTGAAACACCTCAGTCCAACTACCTTTGGGTCAAACTCAATCAATTCCATATTTAACTCACTTTGCTCAGGCTCACATTCGGCTCCCTCAGAAACCTACCTCCGTAGCCCCACATCCCAGCCTAGTAGTATTATTGCTGGACTGTTAATCTAGAGGCCCAGGTAACATGATGTAAACCCATGTTCGAATCCTGCCATAGCAGATGGTAGAATTTGAATTCAATAAATATCTGGAATTAAGAGTCTAGTGATGGCCATGAATCCACCTGGTTCACTAATGTCCTTTAGGGAAGAAAACTGCCATCCTTACCTGTTCTGGTCTACATGTGACTCCCGACCCACAGCAGGTTGACTCTTAATTGCCCTGTGGGCAATTAGGGATGGGCAATAAATGCTGACCTAGCCAGCGACGCCCTTATCCCGTGAATGAATTTTTTAAAAATTACAGACTGAGCTGTCCCGTTGTGTCATGCGTTTGATTTCTCACAGTTGAATATTTCTACCATGGAATGTAACTTAGTTTCTTGTGTTTTTTTGTTTCCAGCCATCCAGCACTATTATCCCACTGAACCATGTAGAGAGCACTGTGAGTACAAGTCAATGAAAACCTTCTTTCTGTCTTTCCTTTGTGAACATAAATGGGACCTGCATGTGTAAGGGACTGTGGGGGAGTGGCGGTGGTGGGGGGTGCGGGGGTGTGTGGGAATGGGTGGTGGTGGTTTGCCTGAGATACTGAATCTGCCCTTTGTATCTGTGTCACCAAAGGTGGCATTAAAGGGGGAAGCTCTTTACCAAGAGTGATGATGCTGAGTAGGGTTTCCATAAATTCACAAGTATTTAAGATGGGAGCCATGATGTGGAGGTGCCAGATTTGGACTGGGGTAGATAAGGTCAAAAGTCACACGATACCAAGTTATAGTCCAGCAGGTTTATTTGAAGACACAAGCTTTTGGAGTCTCATGGAGTTTCAGTGACACCTGAAGAAGGAGTGAGACTCTGAAAGCTTGTGTCGTCAAATAAACTGTTGGACTCTAACCGGGTGTGGTCTGATTTTTGACAAGTATGTAAGACACTACATGACAATGTGGTGACGTTAGATAGGGCCACCTGCAGGTGAAGCCATCTTTTGTCGGGCCCTACATTTGGAGTATTGTGGGCATTTCTGGTTGCCACAGCATGGGAACGGTGTGGAGGCTTTGGAGATGCTGCAACCAGAGGTGGCCTGGTCTGGAGGGTTTTATTTATGAGGAGAGATTCGATAAAGTTGGTAGGAGCAAATTACTGGAGGTGCTGGAATCCGCACTGAAAACAAAAAATAGTAGAGATCACAGTAGATCAGGCAGCATCCATAGAGACAGAGCAAGCTAATGTTTCAAGTGTAGGTGGCTCTTCAACATCGCCTAGACTCAAAACATTAGCTTGTTCTCTCTCCATGGGATGCTGCCTGACTCGCAATGATCTCTACTATGTTTTGTGTTTGGACAAACTTGGATTGTTTTCACTAGAGCATTGGAGGCTGAGCAGCAACCTGATAAACAGTAATAAGATTATGAAGGGCACGGATAGGGCAGAGAGATAGAGTGTTTTTCCCAGGGTGGAAATGGCAAGTACGAGGGGCTTAGGTTGAAGGTAACAGAGCAAATGTATAAAGGCGATGTGCAAGGCAAGTTTTTTTACGCAGAGGGTGGTAGGTGCCTGGAATATGGAAATGTTTGAAGCAGATACAGTAGCAACGTTTAAGAGGCATTTAGACAGACACATGAACAGGAAGGGAATAGAGGATATGGACCATATGCAGGGAGGTGGCATCGTGGCTCAGTGGTTAGCACTGCTGCCTCACAACGCCAGGGACCTGGGTTCAATTCCACCCTCGGGCGACTGTCTGTGTGGAGTTTGCACATTCTCCCTGTGTCTGTGTGGGTTTCCTCTGGGTGCTCCAGTTTCCCCCCACGGTCCAAAAATGTGCAGGTTAGGGTGGATTGGCCATGCTAAATTGCCCGTAGTGTTTAGGGGTGTGTAGATTAGGTGGGCTATGGGCTATGGGGGATGGGGATGGGGATGGGTCTGGGTGGGATGCTCTGAGGGTCAGTGTGGACTTGTTGGGCCGAAGACCCTGTTTCCACACTGTAGGGATTCTATGATGATGATTTGGGATTAGTTTAAAATAGAATCATGGTCATCACAGACAGTGTGGGCTGAAGGGCCTGTTCTTGTGCTATACTGTTCCATGTTCTATGTCACTGGGACCAGACAAAATCCCTTTGAGGGTATTACTGAGACAAAAGATATAACAGTGATGCCAGAGGACTACAAGGGGGAGGTGATGGCCTTGTGGTATTATCATGAGACTTCCAGAAACCCAGGGTTCAAATCCTGCTATAGTATGGTAGGATTTGATTTCACATAAAACAAATCTGGAAATAAGAGTCTAATGATGACCGTGAACCCATTATCGATTGTTGGAAAAACCCATCTGGTTCACTAATGCCCTTTAGGGAAGGAAACTGCCATCCTTACCCGGTCTGGCCTACATGTGACTCCAGACCCACAGCAATGTGGTTGACTCTTAACTGTCCTCTGGGCAATAAGTACTGGTCTAGCCAGTGGCGCCACATCCTGTGAATACCTTGCCCAAAATCAGTATAAACCCAGCCACAAAATCATGAAGGGAGCTATATCTCAAGGTATAAAAGGAACAGTCAGAAAATAACTATTGCACCCAGTGTGGTAGATAACTGACTGCATGCTTCCTTGTACAGTATTCCAGAGATCCAGGTCACCATCCCAAGGAGATCATTCCGTCCCTTCCCTCATTCCCTCCTCAAACTGAGGGAATTCTCCCCTCCTCCCCCTCCCCCTCCCCAAGCTGGGGGTTTTCTCCCCTCCTCTCCCTCAGCTTATGCCCACACTCTCATCGTTGAAATCTTTGTTTAAAGTCTATTCCCAGTCCCTGGTGAGTTGCCTCTGGCTACATAGGTTCTGTGATGTCCAGCACTGGCCTGGGAATGGCTGCAGTGTAGCGTCCAGTGAGCGGAGAAAGGGTTAAGGGTTGCTTTGCTGATCGTCTCTGGGAGCTGGTTTCACTGTGAGCTGGAGAGAGAGAGAGAGAGAGAGAGAGGGAGGTTTGAGGCAGCAGTGAGTGGTGTCAGCTGAGAGCCTGCTGAGGGGAGCTGTCAGAGAGAGCGAGAGAGAGGCATAGGGTGTGTGTCGATGTTGTGGTCTCGCAGTTAATCTCAAGGGAAGGAAGGAATGGGAAACAAGAGAGCAGAAACTGCTTAATGTCATGAAGAAATTGTGTCAACATTGTTGAAGACAGCTCCTTGTTGATCGTGATCGATGACCAGTGACTGGTTCTGAAATCTAAAACCTCACTCTAACAGCCCCCAGCTCTGGCTAATGCTTGTACCCGTGGTCTCAAACGGCAGAGAGAGAGAACGATGTCCTGGCGATGGAGTTGGCGCAGTCTATCCCAGGTACTGAGGGAGGGCTCGGGGTGAGAGACAGAGAGGGAGGGAGGGAGGGGTAAGTGAAAGGTGGAGAGGAAGACAAGACAGGAGAGGGATAGAGCATGGAAAGGAAGGAAAAGGGAGGAGTGTGAGAGGGAAATGTGAAAAGAAAGCAGGAATGTAGCCAGAACAGGATGGAGAGAAAGAGATGGAAGCAGGAGATAGAGGGAAAGCCACGGAGGAGAGAAACACATAACTTCAAGGAATAGAGAAACGCAGAGAGAGAGAGAGACAGAGTGTGTGTTAATAACGAGAGGGACAGAGAAATCTGCAGGGAGGTGACCCTGAGTCAAACATCTTGGAAGTTTTAATATTTGTGTTGATTCCTTTCTGAGCAGACTAGTGTGAAAAGTTTGCTTGTTTAGTTTGGGAAGGCTTGCAGCAGTTTCCTGATCCCTAATTGTTAGAATATGGGACCGTCGAAGGATTTATCCAACACTGTGGTTTAAAGTGGAGCTGCTGTTTGAGTTTGCAGCTGGAGCTGTGTTCTTATTGTATCCTGTTTGGAGCCTGTGACAGTTTCCAGGGAACACTGTCCAGCTAAGCTGGAGCATTCTGGGCCCAGGGACTGGGGCGGTTGGGTGTGCAGGGGAGGGTGTGGTGGTGGGGTGCAGTTGTTGGTGGGGGATCGGGGCGGGGGGGGGGGGTGCAGGTGTTGGTTTGGTGGGAGGGAGGGGATTGAGTTGGAATGGGAGGTGATGGTGTTGAGACCTGTGTTCTTCCGGGGAACAGCCATCCTTGTCTTTATTACCGGTCCCTCGTGTGTGAAATAACCGAGAACGGGAATAAGAACCCAGGTACTTAGGAAAACCTGCAAGGTCCCCCCAAGCCACTCACCATCCTGACTTGGAAATATATCACCGTTCCTTCACTGTCGCTGGGTCAAAATCCTGGAATTCCCTCCCTAAGGGACATTGTGGGTCAACCCAGAGCACATGGACTGCAGCGGTTCGAGAAGGCAGCTCACCCCCACTTCTCAAGGGGCAACTAGGGACGGGTAATAAATGCTGGGCCCAGACAGTGATATGTGGATTCTAAGAATGAATAAAGATATAAGCTGTCAGTTTGCCTCATTGGTGGAAGATAGTAAGAACTGCAGATGCTGGAGTCAGAGATAACGCAGAGTGGAGCTGGAGGAACACAGCAGGCCAGGCAGCATCAGAGGAGCAGGAAGGCTGACGTTTCAGGTCGGGACCCTTCTTCCCAAAACATCAGCTTTCCTGCTCCTCTGATGCTGCCTGGCCTGCTATGTTCCTCCAGCACCACACTGTGTTAGCTCCATTGGTTTGATGGCTGGTTTGCAAAGCGGAGAAATGCCAACAGCATGAGATCAACTCCTACTTCACGAAGGACTCTCCTTCCCAACACTCTCTCCTCATCTGAAGCGCCCTGACCCTCAGGTTAAACCAGCACCAATTGTGTCTGTGTCTCTCTCTGTCTAATGAGACAGTGGCACTATGGTCTGGTAGGACTACGGTGACTTTAATTTTGTTTGCAGAAGCATGCCCCTTCGCTCCTGAAGCAAAACAGAACGAGCTGACTTCGATGTGACCCAGACGCTCCAATCTGCATCTGTTACCTAATCGTTCCCTAACCTGAGCACCTTGCTCAGCCATTTCAGAGGGCAGTATCAGAGTCATCCACATTGCTGTGGGTCTGGAGTCACATGTAGGCCAGACCAGGTAACGATCGCAGTTTCCTTCCCTAAAGGGCATTAGTGAACCAAGTGGGTTTTTGGTGACACAGTCACCATCACTGAGACTTATATTATATTCTAGATTTATGAATTGAATCTAAATTCCATGAGCTGCTGAGGTGAGATTTGAACCTACATCCCCAGAGCATTAGCCTGGGCTGATAGATTACTAGCCACTGCCTCCACATGAGAGGGAAAAAGGACTTGCATTTAAGGAGCGCCTACCAAACATCAGTGTCCCAAAGCATCGTGGACCTGATAAAGTAGTATTTGAAATAGACTGTAAAATATAGTCCATTTAGGCCCATCAAGTCTGCTCCATTTTTCGATTATGTCTGATATGCTTCTCAACCCCGTTCATAAGAACATAAGAAATAGGAGAGGAGTAGGCCATTTGGCCCATTGAGCCTGCTTCACTGTTCAATAAGATCATGGCTGATCTTTCTGTGGTCTCAGCTCCACTTACCCACCCATTCACCATAACCCTTAATTCCCTCACTGTTCAAAAATCAATATATCTTTGCCTTAAAAATATTAAATAAGGTAGCCTCAACTGTTTCGCTGAGCAGGGAATTCCACAGATTCACAACCCTTTGGGTGAAGAAATTCCTCCTCAACTCAGTCCTAAATCTGCTCCCCCTTACTCTGCTGCCCTCTCCCCATAACTCTTGATCTCTATCTTAAAAACACCCAGTGGGAGCCTCAGTTGGCCTCTGTGTGGGTGAGGGATCTCACAGAATGTGGAAAGACTGGAGAAGCTGTGATTATTCTTCTTCATGCGGGGGTTGGAGGGGTGTTAAAGGGACTGATTTAATGGAGGGATTTGAATTCATTTGGAGCGTTGAGTGAACAAGTGTGGAAAATTGTTGCCTGTGGGACAGGGGTCAGTGGGCAGAGGCTGTAGATTTGAATTAATTGGTAAAATGTAGAAGAAAGTAAATCAGGAAAAGTTCCCTGGGGGGGGGTGAGGTCCCGTGTGGAGACAGTCCCGTTGAAAATCTTACAGTGAGCTATTGGGCTGAATTTGGTGATCAGTTGGATTCCAGGGACTGTGCACTGCCCAGTTCTATTGGTTGTTCATCTGAGATCTGAGTGAGGAGCAGAGCAGTGTCGGTGTTTGTGGGATCTGCCTGTGCACCGGGTGGGAAAACGCCCAAAACTTCAAAACCAAGGCGTGCGGAGGCAGGGGTCTGTGATGACTGACATGCTGGATGTCCAATGGAAGCAGCCTGGGTTGTGGGTGTGGGGGAAGTGGAGATGACAGTCATGTGATGCCATCTCCTGGAATGGGGCCAGACAGAGTTGGCAACAGTTTTCAGTTGATGAGTGTTAAAGGCTGCACTTGGAACTGACAGGGGTAGAAAGGCAGCAGTGATGGAGATGGCAGCAGTGGGGCTGGGGGGGCGCGGGATGGTGGGGGGCTAATGCTCAAGGTGCTTACAGGTCAAGGGGCAAGGGTTTAAAAAACCCCCCCCCCCCCCCCCCCCCCCATCCTGACTGTCCCACTCCCCACTGTTTATATTGGGGGTGGTAGTGATAATGTCACTGGACTAGTAATTCTGAACCCCAGGCTTATGTTGTGAGAATGGGTTCGAATCTCAGCACGGGAGATCTGAATAAAAACCCAGGCTTGAAAAGCTAGTCTAATGGCAATTGCTGTCAATTGTTGTAAAACCCATCAGATTCACTGATATCCTTTAGGGAAGGAAACTGCCATCCTTATCCAGTCTGGCCCACACGTGACTCCAGACCCACAGCAATGTGGGTGACTCTTAACTTCCCTCTGGGCAAACTGAGACAGTAAATGCTGCCTCAGTCACTGACACCCAGGTCTCCAGGAATAAGCAAGAATTGACAGAAACAGAACAGGTGAAAGCTGGCTCATTTCAGCAAACTGGAGACTGGGATAGTGAGTGATGAACATGGACTGTCCCAGCAGAATGGGGATGTATATTTTTTCTTTCTTCATTAACGGGATGAGGATGTTGCTGGCCAGGCAGCATTTATTGCCCATCCCTTATT